>NC_142753.1:2732500-2813457 GCF_051943395.1 Hippocampus bargibanti | reverse complement strand
GGGTTCCACGTTCCTGGATCCTCGACCCATCTCTCACCCGGGCGTTCTATGCGGCTCACCCATCCAAACCTGGTGGTCCGCCAAGAGGCGTCCGTTGAGGGGGGGGGGGCACTGTCACATCTCGTCGCCGTCCTGGGCGCGCCCCGCCCCTCCCGTCACCTCCTCCACTGCTCCCTGGAGACGGCCCCTCCCATCATCACTCACCTGGGCTCCCACAGCTGTTTGTCATTTACTGATTGTGCCTTCTGACTATATATGCTGATCGCGCATTACCGTCTCCGTCGGAGAATTCTGGAAGCTACTCTCGCGACTACCTTGCCGTCAGGTCTGTTATTGTCAGTTGCCGTCATTTACCTGCCCCTGTTTATTATTTTGCATGCGTGTCTCAGTAAAGACTTTTTTCCTGGATATCTGTCTCGCCGTGTATTTCGGATCCAAACCTTCCCACCTTCCTTCGTCACTCGAGTCCTGCCTTCTATCCTCGAGTGCCGTGACAGCCGTAGGGGCAATGGTTGAGCAGCTTGTGGAGAACGAATGTCAGCCCCTTGCATTTTTCAGTCGGAAGCTGCAAAATAACAAACGCAAGTATAGTGTTTTCGACAGAGAGTTGTTAGCACTCTATCTTGCAACGCGCCATTTTCGTTTCCTCCTTGAGGGGCGCCGGTTCACCGCATATGTGGATCACAAACCACTCACATTCGCCATGTCGAAGGTGACTGAACCGTGGTCGGCCCCACAGCAACGGCATTTAGCGGCCATTTCGGAATTCACGACAGACATTTAGCACGTGGCCGGCAAATGTAACCCTGTGGCCGATTGCTTGTCACGTGCGATCGTGTGTCCAGTCCAGCTCGGGGTGGATTTTTCAGAGATGGCCACCGCCCAATCTGAGGATCCGGACATCCACGAACTCAAGGCAGTAGGAAAAGCCCTGAAACTTGAGGAGGTAGCAGTGTGTGAAGGGGGTCCCGGTCTCCTCTGAGATGTGTCTACGGGTCGCACTCATCCCGTGGTTCCGCAGTATTGGCGTCTGCGAATTTTTGATTCAATCCATTCCCTCTCACACCCTGGCGTCCGGGCGTCAGTCAAACTACTTGGGGCCAAGTTTGTCTGGCCGAGTTACGAAAGGACGTTAGGAAGTGGGCAGCTGCATGCGTGGCATGTCAGCGCGCCAAAGTCCACAGGACCACCCGGGCAAACCTGGAAACTTTTCCGATTCCGGCCAGCAGATTTGACCACGTCCATGTGGACCTAGTCAGGCCCCTCCCTCCTTCGCAGGGTTGCACACATCTCCTCACTATGGTCGATCGGACCACTAGGTGGCCGGAAGCAGTCCCCCTGTCCTCCACGACCTCGGCAGATATCGCCCGCGCATTTCTGTCGTCATGGGTCGCACGTTTCGGCACGCCATCCGATATCACTTCGGACAAAGGCTCCCAGTTTGTGTCCGAGGTCTGGTCAGCCATGGCGCAGTCCTTGGGTGTGCAGGTACACCGCACTATGGCCTACCACCCGCAGGCTAACGGGATGTGTGAACGTTTCCACCGCTCACTTAAAGCAGCGCTACGGGCCGCACTATCGGACGGCAACTGGGTCGACCGGCTTCCGTGGGTCCTGCTCAGGTTACGTTCGGCCCCAAAAGAAGACCTTAACGCCGCTCCGGCAGAGTTAATACTCGGTCAGCCACTCTGCGTCCCTGGTGAATTTCTGCCTGGAGCTTCGGGTGCACCTTCTTTCCCCCTTTTGCCAGGGGAGCCCCTTACTCCGCGTGGGTTTTCTCCGGGTCCTCCGGTTTCCTCCCACACTCCAAAAACATGCATGGCAGGCAGATTGACCACTCCAAATTGTCCCTAGGTGTGAGTGTGAGAGTGACTGTTGTATGTCTTTGTGTGCCCTGTTATTGGCTGGCAACCAATTCGGGGTGTCCCCCGCCTCGTGCCCGAAGACAGCTGAGATAGGCTCCAGCAACCCCCGCTGGAATAAGCGCTAATGAGGAATAAGCGGTACGGAAAATGAGATGAGATGAGACGTTAACTGTTGCCAATCAAATGGTGAATAAGCTACTCTCTATGTTTGTAAATCTGACTGTGATGACGTCGTTGCCCCACCAGCCCTGTTAGACACAGTCACTGTACGAGATTGCATTATGGATTCTACAAATGTTCTAAATTGTCTTACCAGTGAGGATAAAGAGCCGACTCGTACCCAGACCTTAGGCTAGATAGCAATTGAATAAATGCTGAGACATGTTTCCATACTGAAAAATGGGTAGCACAGTTAGCTCTGGAGAAGAATGTAGGATAAATTGTACATGTCACTGATTTACCCTGGAGATGAATAAATAAACCCAATTAACCGCCACAAACATCAAAATAAATAGAAAATAATTTCTCAAATGCAGAACAACACAGGATCAATGTAAAATGAGCCAAAATGAAAGAGCAGAATCCTGTAACCTTTGTTTTGGTTTAACTTCCTAGGTGATGGAAAACCTTCCCCAAAACGGTTGACTTGGAGCTCAAAACACACCCTGTACGAACGGCATCCTGCAAGGTTCAATCTTAGAGCCTTTGTAGTTAATCTTTGCAGGAACCCAAAGTTAAAATCAGGTCACTTAGGGTGCACACTTTATATTATGCTTCTTTCTGCTGTTGCTCCATCTCTCTCTGTCTGAGTTTCTCATGTTGTTTCTCCGCTTTTTCATGATTCCTCTTGGCCTTCTCCATCAGACCTTTAAGGTCTTTAATCTTTTTCTTGATCAAGGATCGATCCTGGGAAGAAGTTACTCCAAGGGACTGAAATCAGGAGAATATGAATGAACAGCTGAGATGGATAGATCTGGACATTTGACACTGATGTTTACCTTGAGCTCAGCGCTATTCAGTTGTAGCAGTTTTTCTCCATTCATGTTTTTGGCAGTGAATTCTGGAATATATTGGTTTAAACTGAGACCCATGAGCCAACCGGCCACTTGTTGAGAGCTCCACTCTGATATAGTGCGATTCTGCCACTGATGCTCCTTCTTAATCCCGCCTTCTTCTAGGATCTGGTGACCAAAAAGTCCAATCGACGCTCAGTCACATAATTACAAATCATTTCAGGGGATTTTTCTCTGCATTTGATCAAAATTTGAAGATTAAATTTAAAAGTACACAAGGTAAACAGTTCTAGTTGTCAGTCTCACCTCATCATCTACTATATCCAGACTCTGCATTTGGCAGCACAGGAAACAAAACAAAAAAACAAGAGTGTGTGTAAACGATGCAAACAGACGATGGCAGGACTTTCAATTTAGTTCCAGATGATTTTATCTTTCGTGAATTTAGGACATGTCATTGAAAACAGGCTGATTTGCAGCAATTTCAAAGCAAATGTACCTCATCAGACGAAAGCGCTAAATTATCAGCGTGTCCTGATGTTTTAGCTTCGCCAGCAGGCCCGCTGACCTCCACCGAGCTGCTGCTGCTGCTGGCGCTCAGGTCCTCGCTTAAAGTGGGTCCCTGACAAACCAGAGAAAAGAAGAACAAGTCACAATGGGATTCAATTGTGTTGAACTTAATTGGATGGTGGGTCCTCTATTCGATTGGCCTCTCCTTGGAGTGTAATTGATTAGCATGTTTGACTTGCAAATATAATCAAGACTCTTGGCTCTTTTGAAACACGTGGAGGCTGGATGAGGAGTCCTATGCTGGACTTTCCTGCTGATTATGCCCCTTATTGATTGGTTGGTTAGCCTGCAAGGCAGTAGAATTGCGCATTGAACATTTTTAACTGAGATTGAAGGGAAGCAGAGTTAAATTAGTGAAATTCAAATAACATCAGCAATTAGCCAAATTACAGTAAAGTCTCGTTATATCGATATTCTTGGGAGTTAGAAAAATTGTCGATATAACCGTACTGTCGATATATCCGGCCTGCGCCGAACTGCATTAACAAAAGCCGCCAAAAGAGCGCCATATAAGAAACGGAGCTGGCCATGAGCTTAGAAACCCCTAAGCAAATATCGATTCATCTTAAATATTTTTTGTATCGATATAAACATAGCAAAATGGCCGGAGGGAGATGAAAAAGAGCACCGTAGTAACCGGATTATCGTAAAAACCACGAATCGTACTAAACGAAACTATTTATACATTAAAAGAGTAGAAATGTGCACGGGAAATGAAAATAGTGTCATAATAAGCACTATTATCAATATAAACGATATCAATATAACGAGACTTTACTGTACCTGTTAATTTTCATCTGTTGTATATTCCGTTATAATCACTTTTGGAATGATCAAATATGCCATATATTACAGCGATACCATACCAGATAATATGAATAGGAGAAGAAGTGTGGTAATGTAATACGGGTCTGCTCAACACACACACATACAAAAAACAAAGCCATTATTTTGGTCGAAACGTAATATACTCTGTGTTGAACATGTAATACATATGCATCCAGAGAGCTATACTTCATAATTGCTGCATAATATCTTTACAAAATGTCCTATTTCCAATATATGTCCGTGTCTGCAAACCTTGTGAAATTTTGCCTTGACTTTCCGAGGGCTGTCCGCCACCAATTGCTCCGTGCAACTGAAAGAGAGTGAAGAAACATGTTGCTTGACTAAGTTTGGACCACAACTTGATAAAAACACTGCACCTCATTTGTTTTTTGACTAACATTGTCGAATTTGTTTTCCTCAAGCAAAACGATGTCACTCTCGTCTGTATCCTACCTAGAATCTGGGGCTCGTCTCTGGTCCTGCACTTGTCGAGAGGGGCTCAATGTTGCAGGAGAACCTGCCATAAACACAGATACAGTAAAATCTCGTTATATCGATATTCTCGGGAGTTAAAAAATGTCGATATAACCGTACTGTCGATATATCCGTCCTGCGCCAAACTGTATTGACAAAAGCCGCCAAAAGAGGGCATCCAAGCGCCATATAAGAAACGGAGCTGGCCATGAGCTCGTCATTTTGTGCCTTTTTTTTGGGGTGAGAGATGTTCCCCCAATGTTGCCTCAAAATTGCACATATAATTCTCGATTGCAAACATGTATGCTTTCATCTTCAGAACTACAGTGTATTTGAATCATATTCATAACTGGATGTGTAACAAGAAAGCATATTCTCCGAATCTGAAGCCATTGTTTGGATTCACAAGCAATGCAAGACGTCTTGGCGTGAACTCATTTTTATTTGTGTTTTGCATTTGAATAAAAAGTGACATGGGTTGTCCTTTAATACACAGTACGGAATGTATGGTAATTTTCAAAATCATCACGCTTCAGCCGACAAAACAAGAAACATTGTTGCAAAATACAGGAGCTGCTGTAAAGGCAGCCACTCTCGAGGCGCCGTCTCGATGTCACGGTTTGCGAGGTGGTGATGGCGGGTGCGGATCCCAAAAAGCAGGCAGGAGGGAGCAGGAGGTTGTTTGACAAATTGTATTAAAATAAAGTCAGCAGGAACAAAATGTGAAACATCAAAATCATCTGAATGGAAAAAAATACAAAGTAGCAAAAGAAGACCAAAAGTACAAGTCCGCCAAGGTTAAACAAACACGTACACGATGCATGCAGCAAACAAGCAGCAAACAAACAATGAACCGGCACCGGATGGTCGTGCCAGGTGTCATTTTAAGTGACAGTGATTATAACGACCAACACCTGCGAGGCTGCAGGCAGGGCTGAGGTCGCTACCCGCTGGTCGCCAATCTGATCGAGACGAAAATGGAACTGTATAGTGCCACTTAGCAGTTTTGTTTTTTTTGACAACGATACTAGTGCAGCGTGTTCTACCGGAAACAAATTCCTTGTGTGTTCTACATACTTGGCAATAAAGATGATTCTGATTCTGATTCTGATTCTGACGACCAGCACCTGTGCAGGTGTAGGCGGGGCCGACAGCGCCCCCCGTTGGTCGCCAACCAGATCATGACAGTACCCCCCCTTCAAGGGGCTGCTTCCAGAAGTCCCAACAGTCTCCCAAAAGGTCCACTCGCCAGGGAACGGTCGGTGGAGAGGGCAACCGCTGCCTCTCCAGCATATGACGGGCGGCGGCCTGATGGGAATGGGACTCGGCCTGGGGTGGACGAAGACGCGGCACGGATCGTCGTGGGCGTGAGCGCGATCCCTCTCGCACGTTCACGCGACGGCGCATGGCTCTGCGTGGACGTAGACTGCCAGCCGCAGAATGGCACCCCGTACGGCCGTATGGGACCAGGTCTCGGCCGGACGCCGACGTGGGCGTGAACTGCCCGGCTCCGGGGGAACGAGACGGGTCCAGAGCCGCTCCGGGATCCAGCGGTGAGTGGGGTCTCGGACTGACGTTGACGCGGACGTTGCACGGCTCGTCGTGGATGAGACTCAATTCGTCATGCACGACGACAGCGTGGCTGGACGTGGGCGTTCAATGCCAGTCACCCAGTGTCACCCTGGACGGCCACCTGGAAGGAGGTCTCGGCCGGACGTTTACGTGGACGTTACGGCTCGTCGAGTGACGAAATTCAAACGCGACGAGGCTTGCGCTAACGTGGACGTAGCATTGCCAGGCACAGGGTGGAAATGAGACGGGTCCGATGTACCTGCGGGATCCGATGGTTGGCCGGTTCATTCTGTCACGGTTTGCGAGGTGGTGATGGCGGGTGCGGATCCCAAAAAGCAGGCAGGAGGGAGCAGGAGGTTGTTTTACAAATTGTATTAAAATAAAGTCAGCAGGAACAAAATGTGAAACATCAAAATCATCTGAATGGAAAAAATACAAAGTAGCAAAAGAAGACCAAAAGTAAAAGTCCGCCAAGGTTAAACAAACACGTACACAATGCATGCAGCAAACAAGCAGCAAACAAACAATGAACCGGCACCGGATGGTCGTGCCGGGTGTCATTTTAAGTGACAGTGATTATAACGACCAACACCTGCGAGGCTGCAGGCAGGGCTGACGTCGCTACCCGCTGGTCGCCAATCTGATCGAGACGACCAGCACCTGTGCAGGTGTAGGTGGGGCCGACAGCGCCCCCCGTTGGTGGCCAACCAGATCATGACAGTCGAAGTCAAAAGAACAAAAAAAACTAAATAAAAAATTGTGTCTTGGTATCATATTGATGCTCTACTTAACTCATTCGCTGCCATTCCCAAATTTATTCGGGAATTGAAAAGTGTGACTTGGAACGCCATTCCCAATTTTTTGGGGGTTTTGGTTTTTCTTGCTGGGGGGGGTGCCGATAAAGTGCAATGTTTTTCCCTTCCACGAGGGGGCATCATTCAGCTTTTGTCCATGTTATTGCTTTGTTACAGCTTTAGCGCTAGATAAAACAATATGTATTGTATGTTGTACAGCCATCCCCATGTCAAGCTCAGATAACTACAGGCAGATATAATTTAGGAATTATCTCTTTTTTTCTGATGAAAGAAGAGGGTCTGAGATTTCTTGCGCAGAATTGAATGTTTATCCCAAAATTCAATATTCTGTGATTCCTGCAATTTGAGTGAAAATGAAAAAAACCCTGCCACTCGAGTGGACAAATTTTTGCACATCGTCTGGCAGTGAATGAGTTAATCGTGACTTGACAATGTTAGTTGTAAGGACTGGATAATTTTATTGATCTAATCTATGGGGTGTCATCTGTTCTTCTTCTTTTCCTTTCAGCTTTTCCCCTCAGGGGTCGCCACAGCGAATCAATGTCCTCCATCTATCCTGGTTTTGTGGTGTCATGTGGTGTTATGGGGTGTCATCTGTTATAGGCATTCAAACCTTCGTTGATTTGTCCGGGGGATCCCTCTGCACTGGCCGGACCCTTGGCAATCGGATCATATGAGGTTGCACTATGACTGGAGCCGGAGCGACTGTGACCTGGACTGCTGCACCCCTCTGAGACCTTTGGGGTGAATAATAAGAGGTGAGATGCAGAATCATATTTGTCGCTGCATAGAAAGCCACCAAAAAACATCATAGACGAAAATCGTGTCAGAGCAGCATTGTTTTGATCCCCCCGTCAATTGGAAGTTGTTTACCCAACGTGAACTACTTCACTAAAGCTGTGTTTAAAATGACAAGATGCCATCCATCGCATTCAGCGACAGCGCCGTTTACTCATTTAGAGCTGCTGAGCAACAGTAAGTAATTTAATCCATTAACTAAATGGAATTGACAGGAGTTCAAAAACTTAGGGGTACTCTAATTCAAACAAAAAATGCATGGACTTTGATAGCATATTTCGCTTGGTGATAATAGTTGCTTTCTTGACGAGAGATAATGAGTCAGGAGAAGTAATACTGTTGTGTGTGTGTGTGTGTGTGTGCGTGCGTGTGTGTGTGTGTGTGTGTGTGTGTGTGTGTGTGTGTGTGTGTGTGTGTGTGTGTGTGTGTGTGTGTGTGTGTGTGTGTGTGTGTGTTAAAAGGACAAACCTCTCCTGTGGAGCTGACGCTGTCTGCTATGGAGCTTTTCACTTTGCTGGGCAAGTAGGGGGAGCCCTTTCTCAGTTCTGCATAAAATCGGCAGCAAAAAAAAAATAATAATAATAATCAATGGTACCATATGGATTGCGAGGATCTTGCACAAAAAGTATCTGGCTGTGTTTGGGGAAATAGTATTGGAAGTATAAAGAGTCAAACGTAAAAGTTGATAGGAATGTGAATATATGTGAAAAATCTATGTTAGTAAATTAAGGAATTATTCGTTTTGTTAAATTGCAAGACTGACATTTGTTAAGGTCTGGAATTTGGCATTTCTGCAATTTTTATTTCATCTGTCATTTATTACTGTCACGTTTTGCGAGGTGGTGATGGCGGGTGCGGATCCCAAAAAGCAGGCAGGAGGGAGCAGGAGGTTGTTTGACAAATTGTATTAAATTAAAGGTCAGCAGGAACAAAATGTAAAACATCAAAATCAACTGAACAGAAAAAATACCAAGTATCAAAAGAAAACCAAGTGTAAAAGTCCGGCAAGGTTAAACAAACACATGCACAGCATACAATGCATGCAATTGCAGACAAAGCATGCAACAAACATGCAGCAAACAATGAACTGACACGGGTGGTCGTGCCGGGTGTCCTTTTAAGTGTCAGTGATTAAAACAACCAGCACCTGTGCAGGTGCAGGCAGGGCCGACAGCGCCCCCCGTTGGTCGCCAACCAGATCATGACAATTACTGTTTAGAAAGGCAGCATAATTCGTCCTGACTATCTTTGATCATCTGTGTAAGCTCTCAGTCGTACAGGAGTGGTCCATCGATGAAAAGGTTTCTTCAACCGTCATCTGTACTTCTTTGAAGGTGTTGGACGTTTCGCTTCTTATCCAAGAAACTTCGTCAGCAAACTAAAGTCTTACTGGTAGTTTAGGCCCTATATATATATTCCTACTGTCCAGGCCTAATTAAAATTACATGCAAACAGGGTCGGATATATCGATAGTCCCGGTTATATCGATATTTTTTCGGACTCCCTTGAATATCGATATAACGAGACTTTACTGTATATATATATATATATATATATATATATATATATATATATATATATATATATATATATATATATATATATAGTGGTTAGCACACTGGCTTCACAGTGCAGAGGTCGCCGGTTCGGGTCCTCCGGTTTCCTCCTACACTCCAAAAACATGCATGGCAGGCAGATTGACCACTCCAAATTGTCCCTAGGTGTGAGTGTGAGAGTGACTGTTGTATGTCTTTGTGTGCCCTGCGATTGGCTGGCAACCAATTCAGAGTGTCCCCCGCCTCGTGCCCGAAGACAGCTGAGATCCAGCAACCCCCGCGACCCTAATGAGGAATAAGCGGTACGGAAAATGAGATGATATATATATATAGTATATATATTGATATACAGTATTATTGATATCAGTTATATCGATAGTAACGAGACTTTATCTCTCTCTCTCTCTCTCTCTCTCTCTCTCTCTCTCTCTCTCTCTCTCTCTCTCTCTCTCTCTCTCTCTCTATATATATATATATATATATATATATATATATATATATATATATATATATATATATATATATATACACACATATATTCATATACAGTAAAGTCTCGTTATATCGATATCGGTTATATCGATAGTACCGCTTATTACGATACTATTTTCATTTCCCTTGCACATTTCTAGTCTTTTTATGTATAATTAGTACCGTTTAGTACGATACCCGGTTATCACGATAATCTGGTTATTACGGTGCTCCTTTTCATCCCCCGCCGGCCATTTTTGTTGTTTATATCGATATATCCGTCGCGCCATTGGTCAACTTGGTCACGTGTCTTGTTACGTGAGCCGCCATCGGTCGCGCCATTGGTCGACTTGGTCACATGAGCCGCCATTGGTCGCGCTATTGGTCGACTTGGCCGTGTGACTTTGTCACGTGACACGCCATCGGTCGCGCCATTGGTCAACTTGGTCACGTGTCTTGGTTACGTGTCGCGCCATTGGTCGACTTGGTCAGGTGACTTGGTTACGTGCCCAGCACCCGTGTAGCAGAGCCATTTTCATTTTCAGACGCTAGCTCGTGTGTAGCAGACGAGATTGAAGTGTTTGTGTTAAAAGGTAAAAATGGGAAGCAGAAGAAGATTGATGACTTTTTTAAATTGTATACATAATACAGTAAGATGTAAGCGTTGCAGTTTCCCTGTTGTGTTATGTACATGCCCACTGTACTGTATATGAATGCAATCGTTTTTTGCAACAATGTTTCTTGTTTTGTCTGCTGAAGCGCGATGATTTTGAAAATTATTAACATTCCATACTGTGTATTAAAGGACAGCCGATGTCACTTTTTATTCAAATGCAAATAAAAATGACTTCACGCCAAGACGTCTTGCATTGCTTGTGAATCCAAACAATGGCATCAGATTCGGATAATATGCTTTCTTGTTACACATCCAGTTATGAATATGTTTCAAATACACTGTAGTTCTGAAGATTAAAGCATACATGTTTACAATCATTAAAGAATTATATGTGCCATTTTGAGGCAACATTGGGGGTACATCTCTCACCCCAAAAAAAAAGGGAGCTAATGGCCAGCTCCGTTTCTTATATGGCGCTTGGCTGCCCTCTTTTGGCGGCTTTTGTTTAATGCAGTTCGGCGCAGGATCGGATATATCGATAGTCCCGGTTATATCGATATTTTTTCGGACTCCCTTGAATATCGATATAACGAGACTTTACTGTATATGAAAAATGGGCTACTGGAACAAAGCAGAGATGGACGAGATTCGATAACATGGCTCTGTTGGAATGCTACTACTCAAGCAACCATAGTCAGAGGGGTTACATGCGGAGAATGGGGGCTGAATTACTTCGAAACCCACAGTCACGGTTGACCACGAAACAACTAGTAGCTCAGTGTTCCAATATCCACAAACGGAAATTGCTATCACAACTTGAGATTGATGAGGTACAACAACAAACAAGGTGAATCCACCGCTGTTCTGCATCGGACTGAACCCCCTCAGCCAGATAATCGCCAAGACAGGCTATGGATACCGCCTCAGAAATGGAGCTACGATCAGTCACCTCCTCTACATGGATGACATAAAGCTGTATGCTAAGAGCGAAAGGGACATAGACTCCCTGATCCACACAACCAGGATCTACAGCAGTGACATCGGAATGTCATTCGGGCTGGAGAAATGTAGTCGGATGGTGACTAAGAGGGGCAAGGTAGTCCTGAAGGAACAATAGCAGACATTGAAAACAGCTACAAGTACCTCGGTATACCACAGGCCAATGGCAACCTCGAACTAGCAACAAGGAAAGGGGCGATGACCAAATACCTCCAGCGGGTGAGGCAAGTCCTCAAAAGCCAGTTCAATGGCAAGAACAAGACCCGGCCAATAAACAGCTATGCCCTGCCAGTGATCAGATACCCTGCAGGAATAATAAGGTGGCCAAAGGAAGAGATTCAGACCACGGATGTTAAGACCCGAAAACTCCTCACCATGCACAGAGGGTTCCATCCAAAGTCCAGCACCCTGAGACTGTACACAAGCCATAAAGAAGGAGGCCGGGGACTAGTGAGTGTGAGAGCCACTGTCCAAGATGAAACATCCAAGCTCCGTGAATACATCAAAGAGAAGGCTCCAACAGATGATGTACTCAGAGAATGTCTCAGACAATGGGGAACAGAGGATGAGGTGATGGAAGAGGGACAATCATGGGAGGAAAAGCCCCTACACGGGATGTACCACCGAACCATAGCAGAAGTGGCTGATCTCAATAAGTCCTATCAGTGGCTAGAGAGGGCTGGCCTAAAGGACAGCACAGAGGCACTCATCCTGGCTGCCCAAGAGCAGGCCCTGAACACCAGAGCCATAGAGGCAGGGATATACCACACCAGACACACCTGGCCTCTGGACCCGAGCTAAAAAAAATGGGAGACGGACACCACCCATGGTGGGTGAGATGCGGATTTTATTTTTATCATATATATATATATATATATATATAAAATCCTCGTCTCACCCACCATGGGTGGTGTCTGTCCCCATTTCAGCTCGGGTCCTCTACCAGAGGCCAGGAAGCTTGAGGGTTCTGCGCAGTATCCGTGCTGTTCCCAGCACTGCGCTTTTCTGGACCGAGATATCCGATGTTGTTCCCGGGATCTGTTGCAACCACTCGTCGAGTTTGGGGGTCACTGCCCCAAGTGCTCCGACCACCACAGGCACGACTGTCACCTTTACCTTCCAGGCTCTCTCCAGCTCCTCTCTGAGCCCTTGGTATTTCTCGATTTTCTCATGTTCCTTCTTTCTGATGTTCTCATCACTCGGGACCGCTACATCCACGACAACGGCTTTCCTTTCCCCTTTATCTATGACCACGATATCTGGTTGGTTGGCCATTACCATCTTGTCAGTCTGTATCTGGAAGTCCCACAGGATTTTTGCTCGGTCATTCTCCACCACCTTGGGAGGTGTTTCCCATTTTGACCTTGGGGTTTCCAGTCCATAATCCGCACAGATGTTTCGGTAGACTATGCCAGCCACCTGGTTATGGCGCTCCATGTAGGCTTTCCCTGCCAGCATCTTACACCCTGCAGTTACGTGTTGGATTGTCTCAGGTGCCTCTTTGCACAACCTACACCTTGGGTCTTGTCTGGTGTGGTATATCCCTGCCTCTATGGCTCTGGTGTTCAGGGCCTGCTCTTGGGCAGCCAGGATGAGTGCCTCTGTGCTGTCCTTTAGGCCAGCCCTCTCTAGCCACTGATAGGACTTCTTGAGATCAGCCACTTCTGCTATGGTTCGGTGGTACATCCCGTGTAGGGGCTTTTCCTCCCATGATTGTCCCTCTTCCAGCACCTCATCCTCTGTTCCCCATTGACTGAGACATTCTCTGAGTACATCATCCGTTGGAGCCTTCTCTTTGATGTATTCATGGAGCTTGGATGTTTCATCCTGGACAGTGGCTCTCACACTCACTAGTCCCCGGCCTCCTTCCTTACGGCTTGTGTACAGTCTCAGGGTGCTGGACTTGGGATGGAACCCTCCGTGCATGGTGAGGAGTTTTCGGGTCTTAACATCCGTGGTCTGAATCTCTTCCTTTGGCCACCTTATTATTCCTGCAGGGTATCTGATCACTGGCAGGGCATAGCTGTTTATTGCCCGGGTCTTGTTCTTGCCATTGAGCTGGCTTCTGAGGACTTGCCTCACCCGCTGGAGGTATTTGGTCGTAGCCGCTTTCCTTGTTGCTAATTCGAGGTTGCCATTGGCCTGTGGTATACCGAGGTACTTGTAGCTGTTTTCAATGTCTGCTATTGTTCCTTCAGTGAGTGAGACCCCTTCAGTGTGGACTACCTTGCCCCTCTTAGTCACCATCCGACTACATTTCTCCAGCCCGAATGACATTCCGATATCACTGCTGTAGATCCTGGTTGTGTGGATCAGGGAGTCTATGTCCCTTTCGCTCTTAGCATACAGCTTGATGTCATCCATGTAGAGGAGGTGACTGATCGTAGCTCCATTTCGGAGGCAGTATCCATAGCCTGTCTTGGCGATTATCTGGCTGAGGGGGTTCAGTCCTATGCAGAACAGCAGTGGGGAGAGTGCATCACCTTGGTATATGCCACATTTGATGGACACTTGCGTTAGTGGCTTGCCATTGGCTTCAAGTGTGGTTTTCCACATCCTCATCGAGTTTGCAACGAAGGCTCTCAGGGTCCTGTTGACCTTATACAACTCCAAGCATTCATTGATCCATGTGTGTGGCATCGAGTCATATGCTTTCTTGTAATCAATCCAGGCTGTGCACAGGTTGGTATGTCGGGACCTGCAGTCTTGAGCGACTGTTCTGTCAACCAGCAGCTGATGTTTGGCACCTCTAGTATCTCTACTAATGCCTTTCTGTGCTTTGCTCATGTATTGATCCATGTGTCCACTTATCTTAGCCGCAATGATGCCTGACATGAGCTTCCATGTTGTGGAGAGACAGGTTATTGGCCGATAGTTGGAAGGAACTGCACCCTTTGAGGAATCCTTCATGATCAGGATTGTTCGCCCTTCGGTTAGACATCCTGGGTGAGTCCCATCCATCAGCAGCTGGTTCATTTGTGCTGCTAGGCGCTCGTGGAGAGCTGTGAGTTTCTTTAGCCAGTAGGTGTGGACCATATCCGGGCCTGGTGCCGTCCAGTTTTTCATACCTGAGACTCTTCCTTGTATATCTGCCGCTGTGATGGTAACTGGGTTCTGTTCAGGGAGGTTGCTGTGCTCCTCTTTCAGAGTCACCAGCCATTGTGCACTGCTGTTATGTGCGACCTCCTTCTCCCATATGCCTTTCCAGTATCTTTCAGTTTCCAGCCTTGGAGGGTCTGCTCTGCTGTTAGAACCCTGCCACTGAGCGTACACTTTCGCAGGTTGTGTTGCAAATACAGCCTGTTTATTCTTCTGGCCTCATTCTCTTTCGTGTACCTCTTTAGGCGACTGGCCAAGGCCTGGAGCCTTTGTTTGGCAGTTTCGAGTGCTTCAGGTATGGTTATCTGCATGTACCTCTTGGGTATTGGCCTTTTATTCACACCTCTCTGGGTCTCCGTCAATTGACTCACATCTTTCCGAGCCGCCTTGATCTTGGCCTCCAACCGTCTTTTCCATGGTGGGTAATGAATCTCGTGGCTCTCATGGTTGCTCTTGTAGCCAAGCATGTCTAGGATCACTGATGCTGAGGTGTATATCAGCTCATTGGTTTCCGTGATCGTTCCGGTCGGGATCGTTCTCAGTGCTGCATTCACAGTTTCCATGAGACTTTCAGGTGGTACTTCACATAGCCGTTGTAATCGGTGCCTTCGTTGCCCAGTTTTCATTCTTGCCATGATCTTATCTCTCAGGTCATTTGCTGCCTCACTCAGCATTTCATTTATTGGGGCTGGCTTCCCAATCTCATTATTCATTGGGGCTTGCCTCCCAATCTCTGGTTGAACCTCTTCCTGTGATGTGGCAGCCTGGGGCCCTTCACCTCGGAATTTGTGTTGTACCTCATCAATCTCAAGTTGTGATAGCAATTGCCGTTTGTGGATATTGGAACACTGAGCTACTAGTTGTTTCGTGGTCAACCGTGACTGTGGGTTTCGAAGTAACCATTCAGCCCCCATTCTCCGCATGTAACCCCTCTGACTAGGGTTGCTTGAGTAGTAGCATTCCAACAGAGCCATGTTATCGCATCTCGTCCATCTCCGCTTTGTTCCAGTAGCCCATTTTTCATCAGGGTGCTCTGGTTCCCCAGCACCTGACGCAGACCTTGTTTGGCCGGGCGACGTCTGAGCCGGCATGTCATTCCATTTATTGTCTCTCATCATTGTATGAGGTAGGCATTAGCGTGAAGGGTCTTGCCCAAGGACCCACACTGGATGATGTCATTGTGCTCACTTTCTCTGCCACAAGTGGGATACGAACCCTCGTCTCCCATATGCCAAACCGATGCCTTATCAACTGAGCTATCCAGCCGCTATATATAGTAAAGTCTCGTTATATCGATATCATTTATATTGATAACACTGCTTATTACGACACTATTTTCATTTCCCGTGCACATTTCTAGTCTTTTTATGTATAATTAGTTCCGTTTAGTACGATTCGTGGTTTTTACGATAATCCGGTTACTACGGTGCTCTTTTTCATCTCCCTCCATTTTGCTATGTTTATATCGATACACGCCATCGGCCTCGCCATTGGTCGACTTGGTCACGTGAGTTTGTTACGTGACCAGCTCCCGTGAAGCAGAGCCATTTCCATTTTCAGACGCTAGCTCGTGTGTAGCAGACGAGATTGAAGTGTTTGTGTTAAAAGGTAAAAATGGGAGGCAGAAGAAGATTGATGACTTTTTTAAATTGCATACATAATACAGTAAGATGTAAGCGTTGCAGTTTCCCTGTTGTGTTATGTACATGCCCACTGTACTGTATATGAATGCAATCGTTTTTTTGCAACAATGTTTCTTGTTTTGTCTGCTGATGCGTGATGATTTTGAAAATTACCATACATTCCATACTGTGTATTAAAGGACAACCGACATCACTTTTTATTCAAATGCAAAACACCAATAAAAATGACTTCACACCAAGATGTCTTGCATTGCTTGTGAATCCAAACAATGGCTTCAGATTCGGATAATGTGCTTTCTTGTTACACATCCACTTATGAATATGATTCAAACACACTGTAGAGGAAAGCACTGAAGAGGAAAGCATACATGTTTGCAATCGATTAAAGAATTATATGTGCCATTTTGAGGCAACATTCGGGGAACATCTCTCACCCAAAAAAAAAAGAGGCACAAATTGGCGAGCTCATGGCCAGCTCCGTTTCTTATATGGCGCTTGGATGCCCTCTTTTGGCGACTTTTGTTAATGCAGTTCGGCGCAGGACAGATATATCGACAGTACGGTTATATCGACATTTTTTCTAACTCCCGAGAATATCGATATAATGAGATTTTACTGTATATATATATATATATATATATATATATACATACATATATATACACACACACACACACACACACATGAAAAATTAGAGGGAACATTGGTCTGGAGTTATCTAAGCTTGAAATGGGGGTGGCTGTACAAAATACAATACATACATATTGATTTATATAGCACTTTAACAACAGCTGAATCTGTAACAAAGCGCTAACATGGACAAAAGGCAAATGCTGCCACCTGGTGGAACGGAAAAAAAACATTGCCAGAGTTCTACCAGCGCTTTATCAGCACCCCCTCGCAAGAAAAACCAAAAACGGAACAAATTTGGGAATGTCGCTCCACGTCATATTTTCATTTCCTGAATAAATTCGAGAATGACAGCGAATGAATTCAACAAAAAGCGATTAAACAGGCATTAAACAGGCAATCAGAATTGACTGCGATTATGCAGAGACTGTCACATGACACGAAACTATTCAAATTTGGAAGCGATCCTATCTGCCCATGTCTCTCTTCTTCTTCTCCTCCTACATGTTCCCAATTTCTAGCACGTCCCAGCTGTCTCCTTTTGCCGCCTCGGTTTTAATGTTGCGTAATGGTCTTCTTCGTCATTCAGATCAGTACACATCCAGTCTCTTCGCGACCCTGTCGGCATTTGGTCACACATGTCACACGTTCTCATGTTGACGCTGCGGAAATAAAACCCGCTTAGCTTAATAGGAAGCAAGATATTAAAGGTTTCAGGTTTGTTGTTCAGTGGACATAATCTGCTACTTGATCTATAAAAGTGGTGATTCTCAATATGTTGTACATCGTGACTAATGTGAACCACTGTATTAAGGTACAGGGGATGGATTCACTGACCTCTACCCTTAGGCGCAGCTCTGGTGGGGCTTTGCGTTAGAACATGCAGCCTCTCTGCGCTGTTGCTGTTGTTGTTGTTGACCTGAATGTCGTTCTGCTTCATCAACTGCATCAGCTCCGACTCCAGTGTTGCAATCTGTCGGGAGGAGGAAATAAGGAGGATCAATGTTAATCAGCTGCGAGGATGCTGCTCTCGGATTAAAATAAGCGTTTCGTAATGACAGCCGCCCAGGGAAATGAAATAACAGTCCCCGATTTTTTTCTTTGCAGCGACGAAAGCTTCAGAATATTGGGATGATGTTTCGTTTTGATTCATCTCAAAGCTATTCCCCGTGTTCGTGGTGACAGTTCTTCCAAATTAACTCAATTCACTGACATTCCCGAATTCAACATGACGTCCCCGATTCACTGGTGAAAAGGATGTTTTGAGCATCTCCTCTTTCATCTTGAACTGCTTCATACAACAAAGAGGGTGCAGAAAGTCGTTAAGATTGAATGACGGTGTCTTTGTGTTGGCATATTTATTTTATTTTTTTGGTCTTTTGACTGCAAGATGGAGCCGCGAGAGTGGCTGCCTTTATAGCAGCTCCTGTATTTTGTTTTTCCAGTTCTTCCTTTCCTTTCCTCTTCATTCCATAGCTTTGCTGCTGTGAAACTTACATTTCTCCAAGAGTCTTACAAAGACATGAGATATAGCCTTACCCTAACTTGCAATCCTTGGATCTCCGCCAGGTGAGCTTTCTCAGCCTCCTCCAGTCGTCGCCTTTCGGCATCCTCCTTCTGGATCAAGTCCACCTCCCTGGAGAGGAGTAGATTGAAAATGGTTGAGTAGGAGGGAGCTAGCCAATTGAGCTAAATTATCTCGACTAAGGCGAACATTTGGATCAGCACCTTTAAAGAATATTTGTCAAAGACATTTTTTTATTTCGCGGCTTGGAATTGAGGCGGGTTTATGTGGGACAGGAGATGTGAGATAATGTCTTTTCGTCAATGGATGCTACAGCTTCGTGTTTGCTGTCAACATTTAGCTTGTAGTAGACGTACAAATTCCACCATGACGTCCCTGATCCACTGCTGACATGGATGATTTGATCCTCTCCTCTTTCATTTAGAACTGCTTCATGTCATCACAAAGAGGGTACAGCAAGTCATGAAGAATGAATGACTCTCTGTCTTTGTGTTGTCGTTGTGTTGTTATTTTATTTTTTTTTTTTTTCCAAGATGGCGGCGCGTGAACACGCAGCGGCTCGGCTCCCCTCTCCCGGCAAATTGCCGTTTCATGTTTATTATGTTTGTTAAAGTCATTATAAGTGCCTTGCATGCTGGGTCCGAGAGGACAGTAATATCATCTGTGCTGTATGTTATGCATATTAGCATATTTGACAATAAAGCTAACTTTGACTGTTGACTTTTTAAACTGAAAGTACTCCGTCTGGAGAAAAATTCTAAAATTGGGCTCTGTGTGAATCCCTCCACAGAACACAATGTTCCACTGTTAGTCAACGTACTACGCAGACATTTTAGCTGTCTGTCGCTAATGTCAGCTTCACATTGGCCTGCGGGGCAGGAGCCAATTGGAGGCAGTCTGATTGCAGTCGAGGTTGTGATGGGCCTCGCACAAAGACAGACAAGTTGCTCCGCGAGGGAATGTAAAGCCCTCTCTCTCTGTGTGCTCAAATGAGACAAGTTCTTGCGGATTAAAAGAAAAAATAAATAAAACGCAACTCAGTCTGACAGATGGGAGTGCAGGAGATAGTCACGTTCTTTGATCGATGATGCAGGCGAAGATTGCTGGAAAAATGGAATTCATCAGACGTTATTCATCCTGTGTGTCAAGATGGTGAGCAATGGCCTCATTTTGAAAATGTAATGCGTAGGTGTAATGTGAGTGTCGGAGCAATTATATTAGTGCACCATAAACCACCTGCATAATCTACAGTCAATATATCGGCCATTTTGCAACCCGTTCTTTATATTTAAACGCTGCTGTGAGATGCATGTTACATTTAAAGGTCTTTTTGAGCAGGCCCCACTTCACCCATGACCCCCATGAACAAAACACTCTCCAAAAGGGATGAATGTGTTTCATTCTGCTTGATTAAAAAATAGTCCAAAGTGATTATCACTTTATACATGATCGTCCAGGTGCCATTGGTTGTCACTCACTTTTGCTGAAAGTCTTTGATGAGTTTCTTGGCTTTGTTGTATTTCTTCTCCAACGTCTGATACTGCGCCTGAGCCTCTTTGAGGTGTTCATTGACCGTGTGGCACAGCGTCTGTGCCTCGATCCAGTAGCTCTCCAGCTTCAGCATCCTTTCCTTGTTCTCCTCGACACTAGCTTTAAGATGGCTCTTTTCCTTCTCCCACCGCTGCTTTTCCCTCTCCACGGCGGCCAACTGCCGATTCAAAAGACGATACAAAAATCACACTCTAACAACAGGGACCAGAGTCCAGGTTGTCCAGTGCCAGGTTCTTTGTCATTTTCACTCAAATTGCAGGACCCACGGAATATTGAGTTTTAGGACGACATAAACATTCAATGCAGTGTAAGAAACCTTAGGCGCTCTTCTTTCATCAGAAAAAGAGTTAATTCCTAAATTATGTGGCTCTAGAGTTATCTGAGCTTGAAATGGGGGCGGCTGGACATAAGGCAAATGTTGGCCGGGAAACCATTAAGAGGTCTGACCAGCGCTTTATCTGCAAGCAAGAAAAACCAAAACCCAAATAAATTCGGGAATGGCGCTGGCGCTCTATGTCATATTTTCAATTCTTGAATAAATTTGGGAATGGCAGTAAGTGAGTTAATATAAGACAGTATTAAAACACTTCATTGATTAAGGCTGTGGGTGTCACGGTTTGCGAGGTGGTGATGGTTGTGGATCCCAAATAAGCAGGCAGGAGGGAGCAGCAGGTTGTATTTGACAAATTGTATTAAAATAAAGTCAGAAGGAACAAAATGTAAAACATCAAAGTCATCTGAACAGAAAACAACAAAGTATCAAAGTAAAACCATGAGTAAAAATCTGCCAATATGAAACAAACCTGACAGGGTGCAGCAAACACATACAAAGACCCGACACGGAATTGTCGTGCCTGGAGTCCTTTGAACTGCCACTGATTGGAACGACCAACACCTGTGCAGGCGGGGGCGACAGCGCCATCTGTTGGTCGCCAACCAGAACGTGACAGTCCAACACCTGTGCAGGTGCAGGCGGGGCCAACAGCGCCACCCGTTGGTCGCCAACCAGATCATGACAGTACCCCCCCTCAAGGGACTGCTTCCAGAAGTCCCAACAGTCTCCAGGCCCCAAGGCCCAACTCGCCAGGGAAAAAGGTGGAGACGGCAACCATTGCCTCTCCAGCAAATAATGGGCGGCGGCCTGATGGGAACGGGACTCGGCCTGACATGGACGTGCCACGCCTCGTCGTGTGACGCAATTCAAACATGACGAAGCATGGCACAACGTGAACGTGCTCTGCCAGGCGCGGAGTGGCACCCCGGACGGTCCTATGGGAAAAGGTCCAAGCCATTAACTCTTTGAACAGTAGCCCAAATGGAACTGTACAGTGCCTCTTTGCAATTTTTGGATGACGATACTAGCGCAGCGTGTTCGACCGGAAAAAAAATCCTTGTGTGTACTACATACTTGGCAATAAAGATGATTCTGATCCTGATTCAAATATACACAATGACGCATGGCTGGATGTGGGCGTGCACTGCCAGACACGAGTGTCACCCTGGACGGCCACCTGGAAAGGGGTCTCGGCCTGACGTGGACGTGGCATGGCTCGACACGAGTGTGACCCTTTTCACACATTCACGCGATGGATGGAAATGAGACCAGTCCGTTCTTCTTGCGGGATCCGATGGTCAGTCGGGTCATTCTGTCATGCTTTGCGAGGTGGTGATGGTTGTGGATCCCAAATAAGCAAGCAGGAGGGAGCAGCAGGTTTTATTTGACAAATTGTATTAAAATAAAGTCAGCAGAAACAAAATGTAAAACATCAAAGTCATCCAAACAGAAAAGTACAAAGTATCAAAGAAAACCACGAGTTAAAATCTGCCAAGATGAAACATACCTGACAGGGTGCAGCAAACACATACAATGACCCGACACAGAATGGTCGTGCCGGGAGTCCTTTTAACAGCCGCTGATTGGAACGACCAACACCTGTGCAGCTGCCGACAGTGCCACCCGTTGGTCGCCAACCAGATCATGACAGTGGGAGAGCTAACTTCCATAACAGCCGTATCTAAAATATAGGTTCTTTTTTTGTTGGGGAGGGTGTTGCCCCTGTTTGTGATCTTTTTTTGTAAATTTTAAATAATACAACAAAACTAACCCATTTACACCGAGAATAGCAAATGTTTTCAGATTGGTTTCTAACTTTGTATATAGGGTAATAAGGATGTGAAAAACTACAAAAAAAAAGATATCCATTTTGCTGAACAGTGTTTAGTTTCTGAGATAAGAACCGTTATGGACACGCTCGGCATGAGGGTACAAAAATGAACTATTTTCAAAAATGAATTGATCTGTGGTCATATGAACACGCTCGGCGTGAATTAGTTGCATGTAAAATTGTAAAAGAAAATTGCGACATACTTTCTGCATTCATTTCTCATATTGTTTTAAAGCACAACCGACATCTCCGGACAAGTTGTGTCCATAATTTGTAAAATGGCTTCAAATGACTTCTAATGAGCGTATTTTACAAAGATCGCACCGCATATAGCTATATTTTAAGTTTTAAGACTCGTGCTGAATATTCCGGAAGTCTTGTTTTTGAGTTGGTGACGAGTCCGTACGTGACGTCAATGAAGGAACGCCCCTGACCGAAAAAAAGGACACATTGTGTCCGTCCATCACGTCAATGCTTGTTTGGTCTGAAAACCTTGTGTTGCACCAGAAAAGCCAGAAGAGGGCGTCCAAGCTCCATTTAAGGAATTTATCAGCCTGTGGAAACGGGCTGATTAATTCCTCACAGGAGCTCGGTGGCCATTTTCTGCGTCTTTTTGGGTGAGACATTTTCCCCCAATGTTGCCTCAAAATGGCACTGAATAAATTCATTAATCGATTGCAAACATGTATGCTTTCCTCTTCAGAACTATTTGAATAATATTCATAACTGGATGTATAACAAGAAAGCATATTCTCCGAATCTGAAGCCATTGTTTTGATTCTCCAGCAATGCAAGACGTCTTGGCGTGATGTCACGAACTGGGGGCGGGACTTTCTGAAAATGCCCAATTCGCAGCTCAATTTTTTGCAGATTTTGGACACTTTAAGTCATTTTTATTGGTGTTTTGCATTTCAATAAAAATATCATACTGCGTGTTTTGGGTATTTTAGATGCTATAAAAGGTTTTTCTGATGTCAGTTAGGAAACAAAAAAGTGACGCCGGTTGTCCTTTAAGCCGTTAAAGAAGTCGTCATCACCAGCCAACGTTCACCTCCAGTCCGATCGACAGTGCAGCTGACTTACCTTGTTTTTAAGCTTCTGGATCTCGGCCTCGGTCACTGTGTGTTTGATCTGGAGCTGTTTGCGAAAAGAGAGGATGGAAGAGGGTACAAAGGGAAGAGAGAGCGTGAGTGAGCGAGTGAGGACGATCCGATAATCAAACGCATGGTTGCGCAAGCTCGATACAGTGCGAGAGGCAGATGACCCAGTCCGATTGCAGAACCGGTGATGACGTGCTCGCTTAGAGGCGAACAAAAAACAAGTTGACCTTCTGCAGCACTATATTTGTGCGTGCAAAGCAAAAATATACCAAGACAAAATGAACTTTTTGTGTGCAAAACATGTGATTCCCTGTGTGTGTGACAGAATGTTATCCTTAAAGGACAACCGATGTCTCCGGACAAGTTGTGTCCATAATTTGTAAAATCGCTTCAAATGACTTGTACGGAGCGTATTTTACAAAGATTCCACCGCATATAGCTATATTTTACAGACATATTGCTGCCAACTTTGGGAGAGACATCCTTCTGCTGGTACGTAACTTAGAAAAGGCCACTTTTAAATTAGCTGACTTAAAGAACCACCTCAGATTCAATCTTAGATGTAGACAGAGCCGGTTAATTCCTAAATGCTTGAAGCAAGCACCCCTGGAACCTGGATACTTAGCCGATAAAATGCAACAAAATTATACTAGGAAAATACTAAATTTGCGAATTAGGAGACTTAACATAGAGATAAAAAAACAAACAGTCAGAATTATTATCAGCGATTACAAATCCGGATACATGAGGCACCACAGCAAAACCAAAGAGAAACAAAAGGGTAAATTTCAAAAATTACCTTTACAGAAACAATCACACCTACTGGTAAACATGGAAAAATTGGGTATGAGCAGATTTAAAGGGAGAATTGGATCAAAAATTTGTCAGACAGAGATCTCTCAGAGACAGAAACGGCTGTACTAACCAAAGGTTTAAATTTCTCATTAACTCCTAAAACAATACCTACAACAGACTACATCACAGCTACTGAATCGGCTCTTAAAAATAACAAACTTTCGTGTGCGGAGGCAGATGATCTAAAAATATATTAAATATATATATATATAGTGATATCATGAGAGGCTAGCTCTCATCGGGACAGGACAAGAAGTGCAATGGACGACAGATTTGGATACCAACAAAAGGTTTTAATCAAGGGTTCCAGGGGGAATTCACAAGCAACAAAGGTTTGAATAGTGTCTCTTCCAATACTTATCAAAATAAAGTCTCTTCTGATGCTTAAATCCAAATAAAGTCTCTTCTGAGGTAAAGCTGAAGACGGAGTTCTTTTCCAAGAGTCTCTAGGCCTCACCCCTCTTGACGTCCTCCTCATGTAGCCTAGCCACTTTAGCTAGGTTCAAATCCAGTGTCCAGTCGTGGACTGGCAACGAGTTCCACGCAGCAATCAACTTCTTCACAGAGCACAGCAATCGAGCTTGTCTTTCCCCAAGCTCCACACTCAGAGGCTCTCTGCCTTAAGAGCCTTGCTTGCCAATCAAGCCCTGATCAGCTGCAGGTGTGTGGTTTTAATTGCTGCCTTCCACCAGATGGGGCCAAGACTCTCTCTGGGTGGAGCCATCTTAGGGGGATGTATTTGCCCTACAGGACACAGCCTCTCGTGACATCACAATATATATATATATATATATATATTTTTAGATGCTATAAAAGGTTTTTCTGATGTCAGTTAGGAAACAAAAAAGTGACGCCGGTTGTCCTTTAAGCCGTTAAAGAAGTCGTCATCACCAGCCAACGTTCACCTCCAGTCCGATCGACAGTGCAGCTGACTTACCTTGTTTTTAAGCTTCTGGATCTCGGCCTCGGTCACTGTGTGTTTGATCTGGAGCTGTTTGCGAAAAGAGAGGATGGAAGAGGGTACAAAGGGAAGAGAGAGCGTGAGTGAGCGAGTGAGGACGATCCGATAATCAAACGCATGGTTGCGCAAGCTCGATACAGTGCGAGAGGCAGATGACCCAGTCCGATTGCAGAACCGGTGATGACGTGCTCGCTTCGAGGCGAACAAAAAACAAGTTGACCTTCTGCAGCACTATATTTGTGCGTGCAAAGCAAAAATATACCAAGACAAAATGAACTTTTTGTGTGCAAAACATGTGATTCCCTGTGTGTGTGACAGAATGTTATCCTTAAAGGACAACCGATGTCTCCGGACAAGTTGTGTCCATAATTTGTAAAATCGCTTCAAATGACTTGTACGGAGCGTATTTTACAAAGATTCCACCGCATATAGCTATATTTTACAGACATATTGCTGCCAACTTTGGGAGAGACATCCTTCTGCTCGTACGTAACGTAGAAAAGGCCACTTTTAAATTAGCTGACTTAAAGAACCACCTCAGATTCAATCTTAGATGTAGACAGAGCCGGTTAATTCCTAAATGCTTGAAGCAAGCACCCCTGGAACCTGGATACTTAGCCGATAAAATGCAACAAAATTATACTAGGAAAATACTAAATTTGCGAATTAGGAGACTTAACATAGAGATAAAAAAACAAACAGTCAGAATTATTATCAGCGATTACAAATCCGGATACACGAGGCACCACAGCAAAACCAAAGAGAAACAAAAGGGTAAATTTCAAAAATTACCTTTACAGAAACAATCACACCTACTGGTAAACATGGAAAAATTGGGTATGAGCAGATTTAAAGGGAGAATTGGATCAAAAATTTGTCAGACAGAGATCTCTCAGAGACAGAAACGGCTGTACTAACCAAAGGTTTAAATTTCTCATTAACTCCTAAAACAATACCTACAATAGACTACATCACAGCTACTGAATCGGCTCTTAAAAATAACAAACTTTCGTGTGCGGAGGCAGATGATCTAAAAATATATTATATATATATATATATATATATATATATATATATATATATATATATATATATATATATATATATATATATATATATAGTGATATCATGAGAGGCTAGCTCTCATCGGGACAGGACAAGAAGTGCAATGGACGACAGGTTTGGATACCAACAAAAGGTTTTAATCAAGGGTTCCAGGGGGAATTCACAAGCAACAAAGGTTTGAATAGTGTCTCTTCCAATACTTATCAAAATAAAGTCTCTTCTGATGCTTAAATCCAAATAAAGTCTCTTCTGAGGTAAAGCTGAAGACGGAGTTCTTTTCCAAGAGTCTCTAGGCCTCACACCTCTTGACGTCCTCCTCATGTAGCCTAGCCACTTTAGCTAGGTTCAAATCCAGTGTCCAGTCGTGGACTGGCAACGAGTTCCACGCAGCAATCAACTTCTTCACAGAGCACAGCAATCGAGCTTGTCTTTCCCCAAGCTCCACAATCAGAGGCTCTCTGCCTTAAGAGCCTTGCTTGCCAATCAAGCCCTGATCAGCTGCAGGTGTGTGGTTTTAATTGCTGCCTTCCACCAGATGGGGCCAAGACTCTCTCTGGGTGGAGCCATCTTAGGGGGATGTATTTGCCCTACAGGACACAGCATCTCGTGACATCACAATATATATATAAAAAAAAAAAAAATCCTCGTCTCACCCACCATGGGTGGTGTCTGTCCCCATTTCAGCTCGGGTCCTCTACCAGAGGCCAGGAAGCTTGAGGGTTCTGCGCAGTATCCGTGCTGTTCCCAGCACTGCGCTTTTCTGGACCGAGATATCCGATGTTGTTCCCGGGATCTGTTGCAACCACTCGTCGAGTTTGGGGGTCACTGCCCCAAGTGCTCCGACCACCACAGGCACGACTGTCACCTTTACCTTCCAGGCTCTCTCCAGCTCCTCTCTGAGCCCTTGGTATTTCTCGATTTTCTCATGTTCCTTCTTTCTGATGTTCCCATCACTCGGGACCGCTACATCCACGACAACGGCTTTCCTTTCCCCTTTATCTATGACCACGATATCTGGTTGGTTGGCCATTACCATCTTGTCAGTCTGTATCTGGAAGTCCCACAGGATTTTTGCTCGGTCATTCTCCACCACCTTGGGAGGTGTTTCCCATTTTGACCTTGGGGTTTCCAGTCCATACTCCGCACAGATGTTTCGGTAGACTATGCCAGCCACCTGGTTATGGCGCTCCATGTAGGCTTTCCCTGCCAGCATCTTACACCCTGCAGTTACGTGTTGGATTGTCTCAGGTGCCTCTTTGCACAACCTACACCTTGGGTCTTGTCTGGTGTGGTATATCCTTGCCTCTATGGCTCTGGTGTTCAGGGCCTGTTCTTGGGCAGCCAGGATGAGTGCCTCTGTGCTGTCCTTTAGGCCAGCCCTCTCTAGCCACTGATAGGACTTCTTGAGATCAGCCACTTCTGCTATGGTTCGGTGGTACATCCCGTGTAGGGGCTTTTCCTCCCATGATTGTCCCTCTTCCAGCACCTCATCCTCTGTTCCCCATTGACTGAGACATTCTCTGAGTACATCATCCGTTGGAGCCTTCTCTTTGATGTATTCATGGAGCTTGGATGTTTCATCCTGGACAGTGGCTCTCACACTCACTAGTCCCCGGCCTCCTTCCTTACGGCTTGTGTACAGTCTCAGGGTGCTGGACTTGGGATGGAACCCTCCGTGCATGGTGAGGAGTTTTCGGGTCTTAACATCTGTGGTCTGAATCTCTTCCTTTGGCCACCTTATTATTCCTGCAGGGTATCTGATCACTGGCAGGGCATAGCTGTTTATTGCCCGGGTCTTGTTCTTGCCATTGAGCTGGCTTCTGAGGACTTGCCTCACCCGCTGGAGGTATTTGGTCGTAGCCGCTTTCCTTGTTGCTAATTCGAGGTTGCCATTGGCCTGTGGTATACCAAGGTACTTGTAGCTGTTTTCAATGTCTGCTATTGTTCCTTCAGGGAGTGAGACCCCTTCAGTGTGAACTACCTTGCCCCTCTTAGTCACCATCCGACTACATTTCTCCAGCCCGAATGACATTCCGATATCACTGCTGTAGATCCTGGTTGTGTGGATCAGGGAGTCTATGTCCCTATCGCTCTTAGCATACAGCTTGATGTCATCCATGTAGAGGAGGTGACTGATCGTAGCTCCATTTCTGAGGCGGTATCCATAGCCTGTCTTGGCGATTATCTGGCTGAGGGGGTTCAGTCCTATGCAGAACAGCAGTGGGGAGAGTGCATCACCTTGGTATATGCCACATTTGATGGACACTTGCGTTAGTGGCTTGCCATTGGCTTCAAGTGTGGTTTTCCACATCCTCATCGAGTTTGCAACGAAGGCTCTCAGGGTCCTGTTGACTTTATACAACTCCAAGCATTCATTGATCCATGTGTGTGGCATCGAGTCATATGCTTTCTTGTAATCAATCCAGGCTGTGCACAGGTTGGTATGTCGGGACCTGCAGTCTTGAGCGACTGTTCTGTCAACCAGCAGCTGATGTTTGGCACCTCTAGTATCTCTACTAATGCCTTTCTGTGCTTTGCTCATGTATTGATCCATGTGTCCACTTATCTTAGCCGCAATGATGCCTGACATGAGCTTCCATGTTGTGGAGAGACAGGTTATTGGCCGATAGTTGGAAGGAACTGCACCCTTTGAGGAATCCTTCATGATCAGGATTGTTCGCCCTTCGGTTAGCCATCCTGGGTGAGTCCCATCCATCAGCAGCTGGTTCATTTGTGCTGCTAGGCGCTCGTGGAGAGCTGTGAGTTTCTTTAGCCAGTAGGTGTGGACCATATCTGGGCCTGGTGCCGTCCAGTTTTTCATACCTGAGACTCTTCCTTGTATATCTGCCGCTGTGATGGTAACTGGGTTCTGTTCAGGGAGGTTGCTGTGCTCCTCTTTCAGAGTCACCAGCCATTGTGCACTGCTGTTATGTACGACCTCCTTCTCCCATATGCCTTTCCAGTATCTTTCAGTTTCCAGCCTTGGAGGGTCTGCTCTGCTGTTAGAACCCTGCCACTGAGCGTACACTTTCGCAGGTTGTGTTGCGAACAGCCTGTTTATTCTTCTGGCCTCATTCTCTTTCGTGTACCTCTTTAGGCGACTGGCCAAGGCCTGGAGCCTTTGTTTGGCAGTTTCGAGTGCTTCAGGTATGGTTATCTGCATGTACCTCTTGGGTATTGGCCTTTTATTCACACCTCTCTGGGTCTCCGTCAATTGACTCACATCTTTATATGTGTATATATATATATATATATATATATATATATATATATATATATATATATATATATATATATATATATATATATATATATATATATATATATATATATATATATATATATATATATGCGCTCCCCCCTATCTGTCTGACCTAATTCAAATCTCCGTTCCCTCTCGTTCCTCCCTCCACCTCTGTATGTCCTCTGCCCGTCTCACAACGATGGGGTGCAGAGCTTTCAGCTGCTCCGCTCCCAAACTCTGGAACTCACTTCCACCCAACATCCATAACATTGACTCCCTTCCTACTTTCAAATCTCAACTGAAAACCCACATGTTTAAACTTGCTTTCATGGTCTAGTTTAATCTGCTGTTTTATTATTTATTGTTTTATTCATGATTATACTGTTTTGTGTATTGTCTTTGTTGTAAAGTGTCCTTGGGTGTTCAGAAAGGCGCTTGTAAATTAAATGTATTATTATTATTATAAATGAACGGCGCCTTATCAAGTTGTTTACAGTATATTGAACATGTCCATAAGCTTGCAATATGGAGATCTAAATGGCTTGTCGAGTTGGTTGTAGATAAATCTTACTTTTTGAAGGCGTGCTGTGGTAGGCACAAGGACAGCTATGGGCAAACTACGGCCCGCGGGCCACATACGGCCCGTTAGGCTTTTTAATCCGGTCCGCCGAATGTGTCCAAATTATAGTAAAAAGAGTGTATGTCGTTGGTCGTCATGGTACACAATGCAATGTTTGCGTGTCACAAATTTTGTTAGCTTCTTTTGAATCTTTCGTCTAGGCTGAGGTTCTGTGCATCTATTTTGGAAAATAATATGCAAACTTACGACCTTCTAACGCTTGGGAAAGTCTGAAGCACGAAGCAGGCTACTGATTGGCCGCCGTGCCAAGTACGCAAATTTCAACTGCAGGTAGCCTATGTCTGTGTGCTTGGCAACGATACACGTGTACTGTTTGCGCGTGAAGGCAAGGGCGTCCGTGGCGAGTTTGTAGAGTGCGCGGTCAGGACAATCCATCCATGATTTTGCAGAGTTTAACACAAATAGATATTATTGAGCTTGAGTATTTTGTTGTGTAATATGTTTTGAATGTTGAAAGTGAAAGTTTCAATAAATGTAGATTTCTAATTTAAAACAGATTCCCATCTTACAGACAGCGCACCGTCGGCGCTCAAACACCTGACATGCCCCGGCGCCCACTTCCGCCTTCGTCGTTGACTCCAAAAATGTCAGGCACCTGAACACAGACAACACACCGTCTGCAAGACAAGAATCCGTTTTAAATTAGATATCAAGTAGGCAGGATGAACTTAATACAACTAATGTTGATTTCTTTATCTTTGCACCTTTGATTGAAATTTACAGTTAATAAATTGGGTTGTAGTGTTCTTACTGTGCTATGAGGTTTGTACACACTGCATTTAAAGGACAACCGGCACCATTTTTTTTGTTTCCCACTGACATCAGAAAAACGTTTTATAGCATCTAAAATACCCAAATCAGGCAGGCTGATATTTTTAGTTAAATGAAAAACACCAATAAAAATGACTTCAAAATGAATCCGGAAATGGCCAGTTTCAGAAGGTCCCACCCCCTTGTTCGTGACGTCACGCCAATACGTCTTGCCTCGTTCGAGAATCAAAACAATGGCTTCAGATTCAGAAAAGATGCTTTCTTGTTACTCATTCAGTTATGAATATGATTCAAATAGTTCTGAAGAGTAAAGCATAAATGTTTGCAATTGATTAAAGGTGTCCTCCCATATCAATTCGAGCCGTCAATGACAACAATGTAGCACCCAGATAGATTGCGCCCAAGCTCCGTTGGAAATGGGCTGACTTGTCAGCTGGGAATTTTTGTCAGCGAATATCAAATAGTTGTCTTGGTGCAACACACAACGATTCACCATCGCGTTATTTATGTGTTTTCCTTCTAATTTCGCCATCAACACGGATCAACACGAAGTTTTCAGACTAAACAAAGTAAAAATGCATTGTGTGTCGCTTTCTCGGTCAGGGGCGGTCCAAACGTGACGTCACATGGGGATCGTCATCAACTCGAAAACAAGACTTCATGAATATTCAGCGCAAGTCTTAAAACGTAAACTATAGCTATATGCTGTGGAATCTTTGTAAAATACGCTCAGTCGAAATAATTTGAAGTGATTTTATAAATTATGGACATAACTTGTCCGGAGGCGTCGGTTGTCCTTTAATGCATTAGGTTTAGTATTTCTGGCCTAAACACCAAATGCTCCTGGCCCGGCCCCTCTGTCAAATCTTAGAACCCAATGCGGCCCGCGAGTCAAAAAGTTTGCCCACCCCTGACCTAGACAGATACGTGGACGATACTTTTGTCATAATTAAAAAACAAGAAATTCAATCCTTCAGAGATCACCTCAACTCGGTAGACATCAACATTAAATTTACTCGCGAGGACATTAAAGAGAACCAACTAGCCTTTTTGGATTGTAAAGTAATTAGAAAAGAGGACAGAGCACTAAAAACAGAAGTCTTTAGGAAGGCTACGCACACTGACCTGAGTTGTCGATTCTAACCACCCTTTACAACACAAACTAGAAGTTATCAGAACCCTCCAGCATAGGGCTAAACTAATATCAACTAGCGTCGATGGGTGAGAAGATGAGTCAAAACATATCAGGAGAGCACTCACAAACTGTGGGTACCCTCAGTGGTCATTTAACAAATGTCAGAAAGAAAGAATAGGGAATGAAACCAAAAATTGTGAAGATACAAAAATGAGAGGAGTAGCAGTACCTTACGTTGCAGGAGTTTCTGAAAAACTACAAAGAGTCCTTTGGCAACACAAAATTCCTACTTATTTCAAACCGATAAACACTTTAAGGCAAAAATTAGTGCATCCAAAAGATTGGCTGCCAAATGAAAAACAAAGTAATGTAGTTTATTCAATACATTGTAAAAATGAAAATTGTAAAGAGCAGTACATTGGGGAGACTAAACAATTTCTCAGAAAAAGAATTTATCAACATCGCAGGGATAATACTAGTGGGCCTCAGTCGGCAGTACATATGCACCTAAAAGCTAGCAACCACTCATTTGACAACAATGAGGTTAAAATCTGAGTGAAAGAACATAGATGGTTTGAAAGGGCAGTAAAAGAAGTGATTTTCATAAAACAGCTAAATCCTTCATTAAACCGATATGGTGGGGTGAGGTTCAATTTGAATCGTTCGTACAACAGCGTACTCAGGCAACATTGGATTAGTAATACTGATGAGGTGATACCGGAGGAAGTGGGGCAATCAGGCTAGTCGTTAGTCAGAACAATAGGAACAATCAGTGGAGCCGCAGGGAGTAGTCATCTGCTCCCCCCTGGAGCCGCAGGGAGTAGTCATCTGCTCCCCCCAACTTGAGAGCAGGGACCTATCATAGCAGAGTCCGGCACCGCCATGTATGGACAGTAGGGATATATAGGGCCTAAACTATCAGTAAGAATTTAGTTTGCTGACTAAGTTTCTTGGATAAGAAGCGAAACGTCCGACACCTTTAAAGAAGTACAGATGACGGCTGAAGAAACCTTTTCAGCTATATTTTACGTTTCAAGACTTGCGCTGAATATTCCGGAAGTCTTGCTTTTGAGTTGGTCACTATACGTCACTGAAGGAATGCCCCTGACTGAGAAAGGACATACAGTGAGACCTCAACTTACGAACGCCTTATAATACGAACTTTTCATCATACGAACGTCAAATTTATGAATATTAAGCCTCATAATAAGAACTATTTTCATCTTACGCATTTCGGTGGAAGTGTGTATACATAAATACATAATCTTCTGCGGAAGAACACGAAAGCACACGACCTTCGGCTCTGGCGGAGTGATCTTCGGCAACCGAACAGCACTCCAGCCGACGCTACTTTGCACACCCCCTCTCATTGAATGCACACGTCCATCGCCTACTTGCAGCTTTTTGCTTATACTTTTACGATTATGGCACCGAAAAAAACCCACCAAAGGCCCGTGTTCAGCCCAAGAAGAAACACAATGAAATCACCGTCGCTGAGAAGAAGGAGATAATTGAAAAACACGAACGACGTGTGCGTTTGTGTGATTTAGCGACAGAGCGCGGCTATGCTAAGTCCACCATCGCTACCATCCTTCGCATCAAAGAAGCTATCAAAGGTGCGGCTGTTGCAAAAGGTGTTTCCATGCTCTTAAAGCGACGGTCTCGGGCAATCGAAGAAGTTGAAAAACTTCTTTTAATTTGGATTCACGTAAAGCAGCTATCCGGCGACAGCGTGAGTAAAGCTATTTTATGCGAGAAAGCATGGCTAATTCACGCCGATATCGCCATGCGCCAACCTGGAAGTTCGGTGCTTATTCAGGATTTTAAAGCCCGTAACGTATGGTTCGAGAACATCTGAGGGCGAGGAGGAGAAGGCAATGTTGGCAAAGTGGAATCATGTGCAGGCTTTTACCGAACAGTTCCATCCAGAAAAGACTGGCTATGACAATCATCAACATGAGGAACGATAATGTGATGCCTCAGCCTCGTAACACCTTAAAAGTCAGAAAGCAACTGGTGTCAATTAAGAGGTTTTTAATCAACAAAAAGGATGAGGAGTCTCCAAAGAAGCAAAGAGAAGCCACACCAGAGGTTAAGTTACCAACAGTCCTTCTGTGACTCTCATTCCATAAGCCATCAATGACCATCAAAAAGGTAAATGCAGCTTTATTTTACAGCACAGTTTATTTCTTTAATTACCGTAATGTAATGTGCCTCTCTTTCCAAACAGCAAGTCCCTTTGACCTTCGACCTCCAACGCCATTCCATCAAGTCATCAATGACCATCACAAATGTAAATAAAGTGACTTTATGATACAATGCAGTGTATTTCTTTAATTACAATACCATAGCAAATTTATTATGCATAGGATAAGGTAGGTTGTGTGTAGTTTTAAGGCTTATTTAGTTGAAAAGTATATTTTATGGAAACCCGGGAACGGATTATTCCCATTTTAATGGTTTCCTATGGGATTTTTTTTTCTTCGAGATACACACTTTTCACCTTACACACTCTGTCTGGGAACCAATTAAGTTCGTAAGTTGAGGTCTCACTGTACCTTGCATCACCTCAATGCATTTTGAGGTACTTTGTTTGGTCTGAAAACTTTGTGTTGATCCGTGTTGATGGCGAAATTAGAAGGAAAACATAAATAATGCAATAGTGAATCGTTGTATGTGTCTTTGATATTCGTTGACAAAAATTCCAAGCTGAAAAATAAACCCATTTCCAACGGAGCTCTGGCGCCACCTTCTGCATTTTCTGTGACGCTACACATCAGTATTGATCCCTCAAAATGACCCGGAAGACCTTCTTTAATTGATTGCAAACATTTATACTTTCCTCTTCAGAACTATTTGAATCATATTCATAACTAGATGTGTAACAAGAAAGCATATTTTCCGAATCTGAAGCCATTGTTTTGATTCTCGAGCAAGGCAAGACGTCTTGGCGTGACGTCACGAACTGCGGACGGGACTTTCTGAAAATGCCCAATTCGCAGCTCAATTTTTTGCAGATTTTGGACACTTTAAGTCATTTTTATTGGTGTTTTGCATTTTACTAAAAATATCAGCCTGCGTGTTTTGGGTATTTTAGATTCTATAAAACAGACCTGGGCAAATTACGGCCCGCGGGCCACATCCGGCCCTTTGTACGTCCCTGTCCGGCCCGCGTGAGGCCATAAATTAAACAAGAAATTGATTTAACTTCTATTTTGAAAAGCGTTAGGTCATTACGTATGCACGACGTAGACTCTACGTCTTATGTGTATATACGCGAGAGTCTTACGTGTATACACGGAAGTGAGTGAAGGCGATTCTGTTCGCCAGGTTACCCTCAAGGCTCAAGATGTCGGCACACCCCAAGAAAAGAAAAGTTGATAACGAATGCCGTATTTTCAACAAGACATGGACTGACAAATATTTCTTTACAGAAATTAAAGGTAAAGCAGTGTGCTTAGTCTGTGGTACACAGATTGCTGTGTTTAAAGAATATAATTTGAATTGCCACTACACGACCAAGCATGAAGATAAATACAGAAATCTGGCTGGTGAAGAGCGTGCAAGGGTGTCTGATGGCTTGCTTGCAAAACTACAAACCCAACAAGGATGTTTCACTAAACTTCACACTCCCAGAGATGCAGCCGTCAGGACAAGTTATGTCATTTCTCACAAAATCGCCAGAAAAAGTAGGGCATTTTCCAACGGAGAGTTTATTAAGGAGTGTTTATTGGACTCTGCTGCGCTGATGTGCCCAGAGAAAAAGGGCGCGTTTGAGAACGTTTCACTCTCCCGACGCACTGTAACGAGGCGGATTGAGGACATCGCGGGAAACTTAGAGCTTCAGCTGAAGAACAGAGCGGCCGACTTTGACTTTTTTTCTCTGGCTTTGGATGAGAGCTGCGATGTACGTGACACCGCCCAGCTGCTCATCTTCTTACGTGGAATAACCGCAGACTTTGAAATCACGGAGGAGTTGGCAGCCATGCAGTCAATAAAAGGGACAACCACTGGTAATGACTTGTTCAGAGAGGTAAATGCATGTATGGCCATGTTAGGACTGAAATGGGACAAGCTTGCAAATCTAACCGGGAAAAATGTTGGACTTTTAAAGAGAATGCAGGATAAAGTGACAGAAATGAACCCTGATCAGAAATTGACATTTTTGCATTGTATCATACACCAGGAATTGTTGTGTAAGACAGTGTTAAAAATGAAACATGTCGTTGATGCTGTCACGAAAATAGTTAATTTCATCAGAGCGAGAGCTTTAAATCACAGACAGTTTGTTGCTTTGTTGGAGGAAAATGAGGCTGAACATGGTGACATAAGCTATCCTGCACTGTTTGGTGGCTCAGCCTTGGCAAGGTTCTGAAAAGTGTCTGGGACCAGAGAGACCAGATTCAGGAGTTCTGTATTCAGAAAGGTCATGACGTCCCAGAACTTTCAGATAACGACTGGTTGGCAGACCTCGGATTCGATGTGGATGTGACTGCACTAATGAACGAACTAAATGTCAAAATGCAGAGCAAGGGCCTTTTTGTGCATGAGATGTACAGTGCAGTGAAGGCTTTCATGAGAAAACTGCAGCTTCTCTCAAGCCAAGTGAAGGTCAACATTCTGACCCACTTGCCAACACTTAAGGAAGCCAAAAGATCAGGTGATCACCTCCAAAAGTACTCAACCACGTTAGAAGCATTGCATGCAGTTTACAAGGCGATTTCAAGATTTCAAAACTCTTGATAGTGAAATGCACATGGTTTCTTCTCCCTTCAACTGCAATGTGGATGATGCACCAAGTGAAGTTCAGATGGAACTCATTGATCTGCAGTCTGACACACTTCTGGCAGATCACTTCAAGTCAGTCTCACTGCTGAACTTTTACTCCACCCTCAAAGAGGAGAATTTTCCACACCTGAGGAGGCATGCTCAGAGGATCCTAGTCCTCTTTGGATCGACCTATCATTGTGAACAGACATTCTCAGTAATGAAGTTCAACAAATCCAAACACAGATCCTCTATGACTGATGACCACCTCTCAGCTGTCCTTCGGATAGCCACTTCAGACATTCCGCCAGATTTCAATGACCTTGTTCAATCCCAGAACAGACTGGATTATTTTCACTGAAGAGGTAACATGAGGTGGAAAACATTACAAGTTATTGTTTGTGGAGATTAACAAGTTAAAAATAAATTGCACTGGTTCAATAATTGTTTTTCTTATTTAACCAATACACCACAATTTCACATAACCTAATAGAAATATTTACAGAGTGCTTTATTCTTCTGATTATCAGTACCAGCTATTCAAAATATTTAATTTGAGAATTTACAATGAAAGAAAGTTGGTGGCCCTCTGACACAAAGTTTCTCATGCGGCCTCTGATAAAAATTAATTGCCCACCCCTGCTATAAAACGTTTTTCTGATGTTAGGAAACAAAAAAAAGTGACGTCGGTTGTCCTTTAAAGGACAACCGACATCACTTTTTTGTTTCCTAACTGACATCAGAAAAAAACGTTTTATAGCATCTAAAATACCCAAAACATGCAAGCTGAAAATGACTTAGTGTCCAAAATCTGCCACAAATCAGCTCGAAACTAGGGATTTTCAGAAAGTCCCGCCCCCAGTTCATGACATCACGCCAAGTCGTCTTGCCTTGCTCAAGAAACAAAACAATGGGCTCACGGAGTTCAGATTCGGAGAAGATGCTTTCTTGTTACTCATCCAGTTATGAATATGATTCAAATAGGTCAGAGGAAAGCATAAATGTTTGAAATAGATTAAAGGAGTCCTCCCATATCAATTCGAGCCGTCAATGACAGTAATGTAGCGTCCCAGAAAATGCACAAGATAGTGCCCATGCTCCATTGGAAATGGGCTGATTTGTCTGATGGGAATTTGTGTCAGCGGATATCAAATAGTAGTCTTGGTGCAACACACAACGATTCACCATCACTTTATGTCTTTTCCTTCTAATTTCACCATCAACACGGATCAACACGAATTTCAGACCAAACAAAGTCCCGCAAAAAGCATTGTGTGTCGCTTTTTCCGCGACACACGAAATCTGCGATGCACTGAAACGACAATAAGTTAACCACAAGGTACCGGGGATCACCCAAGTATTTTCTGCTGTATTCCGAGACAATGCAATAGAAAAGACACTTTGTAGAGAGCTTTAAATTAAAATTTTTATATACTTCTTTATTTGAAATGGTTGTCACCATGCAGCAGGGTAAAAATTACCTCTCTGAACTTCTGGTACAGTTTAGTGGCATCCAAATCCGTGGGCGACAAGACGTCATCGTTCTCTGGCAAGTCAAACACTTCGATGATCTTTCCCGCACCTGCCGTGACGGGCGTCGCATCTTCGTCATCTGTGGCGTACTCGCCTGTCTGCTTGAAGATCAGAAAGAGCGATGTCAGTCACAGATAAGGGTCTCATAGATGTCTGGGATGCATGTATTGCATTGTATTTTGTACAGCCACCCTCATTTCAAGCTCATATAACTCCAGACCCATATAATTTAGGAAATAACTTTTTTTTCTGATGAAAGAAGACTGCCTAAGGTTTCTTACGTTGCATTGGATGTTTAAGTAGTCCTAAAAGTTAACATCCTGTGGGCCCTGGAATTCAAGTGACAATGACAAAAACCCTGGCACTGGAGTGGACACATTTTTGCACATCGTCCGGCAGTGAATGAGTTAACTGACAGATGGCCAAGTTTAAGCGCTTGATGACAAATAGTTCCACGCAAAAGTGTGCGCATGTCACAGGATCAGACGCCAATAAACAGCCGTCAGTCACATTTGGATATGGAGCCTTTATCCCAGCTCACCCGAGGAGAAATTTGCTGGAAATTTTATAGGCGTATTAATATTGATGAGTTGTACTTATTGCCGCTTAGATCTTGATCATGATTTTGTTATGGTATAATCCGACAAAGCTTTGAATGAACAGAAGCTCGTTTCAATTTTTATAGACTACCGGTGGATGATTTATGTTTCCATAAAACTTGAAACCTAACTTAAAGATATTATATTTTCGCTAAGTTTATTTGTGTGTAGTCAGACACTGAATTACACCGATCATAGTCATTACCTCATCATCATCATCAGCGTCATACTGGGTGCACTGCTGCTCTAGGAGTTCTCTTTGTCTCTTCTCCTGCTCCAGGGTCTGCTGGATGAGCGTAGCCACCTCACTCTGCTGGCCCGGGCGCTCTCGGCCAATGACAAAGCTGCATTTGGAGACAGACAGTCAGGTGACCTTTCACAGAGTGGAAACGGAATCCTGACCTACTACACCCCGATGGTGCTCCATTCGAATCCAGAAACTGTGGTAACTATAAAATGCACTTGAATTCTTCTCCTGTGCTGTATGTGTGCAGATTCCAATGTGCCGAATTTTCCGGTATACATACGGTGCAACCAAAATCCTTGATTTTCTTCAAAAGATGTCCCTGCACCTTACACGCAGGTGCGCCTTATATTATATTTGGATTTTTTTTTTCATTCATTGAAGGTTTGCCTAATAGTCCGGTGCGCCTTATATATGGAAAACGTTTGAAAATACACCATTCATTTGGGGGTGCGCCTTATACTCCGGTGCACCTTATACACCAGAAAATATGGTAATATTGAGCGACAACAGGTCTCGTAACTACTGTCAGCACCCACTGACTCAATTTCCTCCGTTACCTCAGCCTCTAATGTAGCGCCTTATAATGTGGTGTGCCTTATATTTGGAAAACTTTGATCTATTGATATATTATATTTAGACAACTTTTTTCATTCATTGATGATGCGCCTTGTAGTCCGGTGCACCTTATATAGAAAAAGTAAAAAATATACACCATTCATTGCTGGTGCGCCTTATACTCCGGCGCGTCTTATACACCGGGAAATATGGTATATGGCTTTCAAAGTGTAATTAAAAACACGTTAAAGAACAATAAGACTTTTCTTTCGTCATCCCTTGAGGTTTAGATTTTTATTTTATTTTATCCCCCTTTGTCAAACAAGTGCCTTTTTGGCCCAATGGCTGTTCCTTATCATCTAATTTGTAACCCAAAATACAGTAAATTCTCGTTATATGGATATCGGTTATATCGATAGTACTGCTTATTACAATACTATTTCTATGAACGCAAGGAGAAAATGTACATGCCGCAGGATCGGATATATCGATAGTCCGGTTATATCGATATTTTTTCCGACTCCCGAGAATATCGATATAACGAGACTTTACTGTACTATAATTAGAAGATGGGCTGCAAGTTCTCAGAGCGACGTGTTCTGGTGACCCATCTTAGTTCAACTGAGCTGGAAAGCTTTCTAATATGAAGGCAGTGCAGACACGGTCTTACGCTCCAGCAGAGGCGCCTTTTATTATTGATCTACATGTGAAGCAACAACTGGGGTGAGCACAAAAAAAAATCATTCTAGGGGCGTCCCCATATTATTTCCACCCGAGTGTGTTTCAGATTTTGAAACTCCTTCACTGCATGTGAACTTGACTTCGTTTTGAGACCCGCATGATGTGAAACACTAAATATAGATAAAATGTCTAATGTAGGACAGCTGGCTGAGGGAAAGGAGTTGCCAAGGAGGGAGAGGTGCACTAAGTGGTTGGTGACATGATGGAGGAGGATGGAGAAAACCAGAGACTGAATGAAGAGTGAAAGGAGGTCGAGTGATAGGAAAAAAACACACTGAGTGTGAATATGGAGTCGCCATTTTCATTTATCTACTCGTTTTGGTTAAATTAACGTTTTTCCGTTCAAACAAGCAACATCACATTGATGTCAAATTTAAGTGGACCCAATTGTCCTAAAAAGCTGTATGGTTTTTTTTTAAAGTGAGTTTCATATATTGCAGTCATTTTCAAAGCTTTCAATTGAACATAAAAGCACATTTTATTATCCTAATTTCTTGATTATTGTCCTGTTGATTATTGTCCTGTCCATTCCGCTCAGTGAATCAAAATATGGCAGTGGTTCTATATTAGTTTTTTTTTCCTGGTTTATTGGCCAATCACAATTTTAATACAGTAATAAAAAACACATTTATTAATGATCTTTTCCACTCCACATCAACTTTTTACCTTCTTACAGGGAGAGCTTCTTACCGTACAACTCCTGATGTGTTCCTGAGGACAGAGGCAGCAAAACTTTGTGTGACACCCACCAGGCTGGTCCCATCCACCTCGACAATCTGGTCGTTCACCTTGATCCTAACACACAATCGCAAAATTAGCATATTTATTTCCTTTAAATATGTTATTTGACTGTACATCATCTGAAACACCAACACACGTTGCTTGTCATACGCTTTTATGTCAGAATCAGAATCAGAATCATCTTTATTGCCAAGTATGTAGAACACACAAGGAATTTGTTTCCGGTAGAACACGCTGCACTAGTATCGTTGTCAAAAAAACTGCTAAGTGGCACTATACAGTTCCATTTTGGCTACTGTTGACCCACAACATCTGACATCTTAACTCATTCACTGCCAGACGATGAGCAAAAATTTGTCCATTCAATTGCCAAGGTTTTTGTCATTGACACTCAAATTGCAGGCCCCATAGAATATTGAATAATATGACTACATAAACATTCAATTCAGCGTGAGAAATTATATGGGTGTAGAGTTATCTGAGCTTGAAATGGGGGCAGGTGTACAAAATACAATACAATACATACATATTGATTTATATAGTGCTTTAGCAACATGTGAAGCTGTAACAAAGCGCTAACATGGACAAAAGGTCAACATGCACACACGGAACCAAGTTGGAGAGCTAATAACCGAAATATATGACATGTGAGCATGCATGTGGAATAACATCACTGCAACAACCCAAAAAGCTTTTACAGAAGTTACGTCTAGTCTACTTCGCTCTGTGTGAAAGGCATCCGGAAATATAATCCTGTGTTCTTTTTTAGTACAGAACTGACGCTTCTCTGTTAACTACAAATGCAGTGCCACTCAGTGGACTAACAGCCACTCTGGTACAACTTGAGAGCATGTGAAAACGCGAAGAATTTGATCCAAACTGGCCTTTCATTTTCAGAAAACCACCGCTCCCCCGCCCCCCAAAAACTTTCCACTCCACCCTCGGCACTTTTGCACCCATTTTCCATCCCACTTAATCTTGTTCAAGATTCCAAGGGGAGATGCAGCGACACTTTGGACTGATTTGCTTGCGTCAGCTACCATATGTGAAAAATCATCAAACTATACAAAATATAGCTCTTGTTGTGCACTGTTCACACTTTTTGAAAACTCATTCACTGCCAGACGATGTGCAAAAAATGTGTCCACTCCTGAGCCAGGGTTTTTGTCATTTTCACTCCAATTGCAGGACCCTAAGAATATTGAGTTTTAGGACTACATAAACATTCAATTCACCGCAAAAATCCTTAGACTCTTTTCTTTCGTCAGAAAAAAATTAATTTCTAAGTTATATAGGTCTGGAGTTATCTGAGCTTGAAATGGGGGAGGCTGTATAAAATACAATACAATAAATATTGATTTATATAGCGGTTTAACAACAGCTGAAGCTGTAACAAAGCGCTAGCATGGAAAAATGGGGAAATATTGCCCCCTTGTGGAAAAGATGAAACATTGCCAGAGGTCTGACCAGCGCTTTATTGCAAGCAAGAAAAAAACAAAATGCGAAGAAATTCAGAAATGGCGCTCCATTTAATGCTTTTCAATTCCTGAATGAATTCGGGAATGGCAGCGTACGAGTTAAAAGGATGATGCGTGCATGGATGGTAAAAATGTGGTAACAATAAAGAGACTTCACTTGGCCTCTTCCATCACATGTGCTGCTCTGTGTGAGACAGAGCACAGTGAGCCTCTCTACGGATCTAATCTCAACCCCTTCCCACTAAATCTGACAGCAACCCCGTGTGGGTTCGGTGTACGCGCTACACATAGCTTACACCACCAACACTTTTTGCACACGCCACAGATGGCAGACTGGGAGTTGTTGACCTTTTTTTTCTTTTTCTTTTATGAACAGGATCTAAAAGAACTTCACCTGCGGTGTCTTTCCGCCGCTCCACCTTCAATGACAGTTTTGACGAAGATGCCCAGTTTCTCCAGGCCCGCATCAGCACCAACGCCCATCCCGATGATGCTGATCCCTAAGCCGTCCTCATCTGAATGTAGGTGGAGCACAGTTGAAATAACTGACATGAAATAATATAAAAACAAACATGCTTTGGGGGAAAACAACATTGATAAACTCCATTTAACTGAATTGTAACTTTTTATCCTTGTCACATACGAGCTGTTGGAGGTCATTTTAATTTTGGTTATTGGAGGGACGGTCAAATGTCATTTGAGAATTGTGGTTTGTGTTTCTCCATTACATAAAACAACCTGTGACCTTTTTTTAATCAACAATAAAAACTACAATAAAAATAACATATTTTCCGGTGTTTAACCCTTTACTGCCTGAATTATCTTCTAATTAGAAAAAAAAAATCTGTTCAGTTTTTATGGTCACTGATGGATATAATAACATACTAGTAGCTTCCTTTTTTATTATTTTTCAATAATGTAGAAAATTTGAGCCTAAGAAAATTTGTGCCTAATTTGGCACAATCGTCATGAAAGGCCTATTTGAGAGGGTGCCTTTTTTGGAACATATGTCAAGTGCAACTTCAAAGACTAAACTTTTACCCATATGACATCTTTTTATTAAAAAAATAAAATACATAAAATATTTACATAAAATACATACATAATTTACATAAAATATTGACATAAAATGTTTACATAAAAATACATAGTTCCTTTACAGATAAAGAAAACTAGCTAATAACCATGGAATAATGCAAAGCAGTTCTTGTGATGATTCAAACAAAGATTTACATTTTTTTTTTAGTAAATATTAGTTTTCACCGAGCATGTGCCATGCTTGCACCTGTTGCAGTTTTTTTGCAACATATGGAACATGAGCTATGTTGTCAAACCGAATACTGTATCATCGGCGGGAAAAGAACCACAATGTCTTTTAGCTGTGGTTCAGCTGAACAATCGACTGAGCCTCACTGTGCCACAACACCAGATTTTTCTTGTTGCAAAATGTTTGAGTAAGGGGATAGATGTAAACCAATTATCAGAATGCAATCGATGATTGTTTCCTGGTTGGATGCATCCGAGTGTTTGGTCATTTTGAGATTGAGAAACAATATATCAATCCCAGCCACTTCTCAAGCTCTTCTTTGGCGAGACACAGGGGCTTATTGATGTTATTTTGCATTGCATAGAATTTCAACTGTTCAACAATAATATCCATCATTTTTTCATCGAAAATCCTTTGAAAATATTTGAATAGTGATAGAAGTTCATCAATGCAACAGTCACGACTGTGTCCGATGCCAAAATGTCTTCATCAACATGGTCATCTATTTCATTCCCATCAGGATCTGGAAAGATATAGAGTACATGGGTATTTTAGAAAAAACATATGGGCACAGCAACATTCAAATAAGCAAAAACTATACCAAACTAACCATTTGATCTCAATGCTCTGATCTTACCGTGAAATGGGCATCTCTTTCCTTACATTACATCACAAACAGAATTTCAGTCCTTTCAGATGCTTTATCTTCAAGTCAAAGTTCTGTATGTATTTGACAATGTGAAATGCACAGTGGGGACTATTTTGTCCATTAGGTGGCAAAAAAACCTTATGTAACACAAGTGGAAATGCAACCTATTACGTTCTTCAAAACAATCATTTCTACATTTTCTGATTACAAATTTTCTCTGAGATGATTTTACTTGACATGCCAATCTAATGTCCTCAAGGCCTTCAGAAGTAATTTTGCTGTCTTTGATTTGCCCCAAATAAAATATAGACTTTTAGCTTTTCCTGTTTTTTTTTTCACAGAAACTTGTAAGTGTTGTACCTGCTCCTACCATGTTTCACGGTCTTTTGGAAATAGGAAGTGTTAAATTTGTACCAGACATTATGATGAAAATGTTTTAAGTTTTCTAATTTCTGTTTAGAATATAATAAAAAAAACATATGGACCTCCGTTTCAATAATTATATTGAGAATGCAAAGCTATGAGGTACAGCTATTAGTGTAAAACGCACCATTCACTTACAATTATTCACATCGGGTACCCAGTCAGGATCAACAATATCATCATGAAACTAGCGTTAGCACGCCGAATGTTCTACATTAGGAACACTACTTATTTTTAATATTTCTTGGTAAATAAACAAGTTAGCGTTAGTTTATGCATATCAGTATCAAGGTAAACCTCTTCTGAATAGCTCATAAAATCGTCACAACATATACTTACGTGATATTTGATCCGTGACGAGAAGTAGAAGGAGCTTTGAAGATGGAGGAGCGCACGTTGTGTTGCGCAAGAAGGAGATGATGTCACTGACGCTCTTAAAGGCATAGCTGCACATAACCTGTGTTAAAGGGACATGTAACTTGTGCTGCATCAGTTACAATCGAAACTTGAACTGCTACCTTTAATTTTTTCGATCTATAAGCACTTATCTTTAGTGTACCAAATATGACCCAATCGTCTGTAAAGGGATAAAGCGCACCCAAAAGCATTGATTTTCCTCAATAGAGGACCTTGTGCCTTATACGCAGGTGCGCTTTATATGTTTAGTAATATTGAGACACAACAGGTCTGGCAACTACTGTCAGCAGCCACCGACTCCATTTTCCCCTGGAGAAGAAGTCGTGCATCACCCCAGCCTCTAATGTAGCACCCTATAATGTGGTGTGCCTTATACAGTGGTACCTCGGTTCTCGAACGCCTCACTGTTCGAACAAATCGGTGTTCGAACAAAATATTCGAGATATTCTTGCTTCAGTGTTCGAACATCAATCGGTGCTTGAACGCCAATACGACGCGTAGGGTCGGGAGCTGAGGGGCGCATGGGTGTAACGCTGTCTCCAACTGGTGTCGCGTGCGGGCGTGCAACGTTTGCGTTGTGTTGCCTGCTTAACACTACGAGGACTCCACTTTCAGGTTTCAAAACTCTGAAGTACACTTTTGTGTCAGGGTGTAGTCCGAAGCAGGCTTTTGATTGGCCGCCGGTGCAGAGTATGAAAATTGCCAAACAAACGTTCGAAGACGCGAAAAATTATGACACATAATGTTTGTTAAATCCTCTCGCAAATTGCCAGACGTTCGTTTGGCAATTTGCATACTCGGCACCGGCAGCCAATCAGAAGCATGCCTCGGACTACACCCTGACTCAAAAGTGTACTTCAGAGTTTTGAAACCCGCTGAGAAAGTGGAGTCAACGTGGCTCGTAGCGATTTGTTACCTGCTTACTACGGCCAAAAGCAAATGGCACACGAGGGTGCAAACTGACGCAATCCCGGAAGATGACATACATTTCTGGGACGCAGGGAAAATACCTTGGACCGTATACACTCGCGCAGCGAGTTGAGTCAATCATCCGGCATTGCAAGGTGATCGCGAACCGTATAAATGCCCCGTGTCCATGATCAGACAATTGACAATTGGAGAACGGCCGGGATAGATAGCCCCGCCCCCCCCTCCGTCAACTCGCAAGTGACAGGATCAAAGAGGTGGTTTCGGTGTTCGAAAAAAAATCGCTTTTCGAACAGGGCCCTGGAACGAATTATGGTCGAGAACCGAGGTACCACTGTATTTGGAAAACTTTTATATATTTAGATATTATATTTGGAAAACGTTTTTCATTCATTGATGATGTGCCTTATAGTCCGGTGCACCTTATACAGTAAAGTCTTGTTATATCGATACCGGATATATCGATAGTCCCGGTTATATCGATACTATTTCTATGCACGCACGGAAAAAATTACATGCAAACAGGGTCGGATATATCGATAGTCCCGGTTATATCGATATTTTTTCGGACTCCCTTGAATATCGATATAACGAGACTTTACTGTATATAAAAAAACTTTGAAAATACACCATTCATTGGGGGTGTGCCTTATACTCCGGTGCGCCTTATACACCGGAAATTACGGTTCAAAATCTAATAAAAAGTAAGAGAGTACGTCAGGGATAAAAGCAAGTAGATAGCGTGAAGATATGAAGGGAAATTGAATATAAATAAACACGCATATGGATAGTGCACTATTTATAGAAGCAAAAGAAGAGAAGAGGCCTCCCCAAAGCGCACGCTGACCTTCACTCGTATGGCATTATTGTTCTGGAAGGGAATTTCCTTTCCAGTGCAATATTCCTCCCACTTCCATCCATTATGCCCTAAGAGCTTAGGGTTACATAACCATGACTGGAAGGTGATGAACCCACAACGAAAAGCGCTCTATTTTACATCCGGGGCCAAAAGTAGAAACCCGGGGAGACATTTGTTGAGAACCTTTACTTGACGTTGAAGACAAAATATTTTTTTTTACAATGTTTATTCAGGGGGATCAGATCCAGAGGAAAATGCACTTAGTGTACACCCCTTGGGAAATACGACACCTCAAAATCGAGTGGGCAATTTGGTTAAATTTGTCATGACAATTTTCCTTCCCACCTTTCTCCAGCTCCATGGGGAAAAGCTCCAGCTTCTCGACCCGCTTCTCCAGCTCGTATTCTGCGGACGAGGCCACGGGATCCACTTCCTCATTGCGCCGGTCGTAGTCCTCGTTGGAGTAAGTGTTGAATACCTAAAGTGGATCAAATAAAATGGTACCAGATTGGCTTGAAAATAAAGAGAGGGGGCATATATTGGAAATTTCACCCACAAATACGATCCAAAAATAAAATTCAGTTCTAATTGGGTAAAGTATTTATATATATTTTTAGTATAAACTATCTCATTCATGTAGCTGGCTTGTGAATGTTAACTCATTTGCTGCCAGTCTCGAATTTATTCGGCAATTGAAAAGTTTGATGTGAAGTGCCATTCCCGAAGGTCCTGGTCAGAACTCTGGCAATGTTTTTTTTGCCCTTCCACGAGGGGTCAACATTTGCCTTTTGTCCATGTTAGCGCTTTGTTACAGCTTCAGCTGTTGTTAAAGCGCTATAAAATCAATATGTATTGTACTTGATACAAATGTTGGTTTCAGCAAACTAGGTCACTCTCATGACCCCATTGGAATATTTAGTTTCATCAACTCTTGTTTACGCAGACTAATTGTTTGGCAACAAATGCGCCTCCGTTCTCCCGGAAAGGCTCATTTTTCACAAGTTTTCGCTAGTCAATAACGGGGCACAGAGACGCATGGATTACATACAAAATGACATGATGCAGCTGCTTTGACTTTGCAGAGGCCCGAAAACGAGACACATAGTTATTTGTGCTTCTTTTGTGTTATTTATATGAGCATTTTCAGATTGTGAGTCCACAAGAATGCATGTCAGGCATTCTGGGGGCAACAACAGGGAAAGAAACTACACATGTGGGTATCTTGTATTCGTGTGCAGCTGGTTTCCTTGCAGTTGCGTGTCTAAACACGCTAGTGTACCATACGAGTGTCGCGACGAGCTGTTTTAGCATGAAAATGAAAATGTCAGTCACATTTCTTAATGTGAGCAACGAACAGAGCCCCTCCGGGATGGGGACGTGGATCGTTGTACAATAGTGCAAGCTGTATGCCTCCATTTAACAATGCTTATTGTTATAAAGCAAGCAAGGATGGCAACGGGTGTCAGTAGAGAAGCGTTGGCCTCATTTAGAAATGTAAAAATGGCTCAAGTGTGGGAGTTACTGTAAAAATACACATGGGGTGTTATCATGTGACTTTTGGAAATTTATATTTGCAATGAACGATTCAGACGTAATTCTTTTATTTATCATGTTTATAAATACAGTGATACCTTGGCTTACAAAACTTAATTGGTTTCCAGACAAAGTGTGTAAGGCAAAAAGTGTGTATTCTAAAAATTACTTTCCCATAGGAAACTCTTCTGCCCTGACTAAATGGTTGGTGTGTAGACAGCGAGTTTAACAATCTTCCAATAAAAACACGATGATGAGAATCCACCGTTTAATATTTTTATGGAAGTCTTTCTTGTAAAACTGCATACAAACAGACAAAGAATACAAATGTTGTACAGCATCCAATTATGCATATAAAATAACATGAATGAAACAGGCCTATTCTCCAGCATATTCAACGATCCTATGGAAAGCATGTGAAATGCTAAACTAGCGAAATATCGATGTAGGATTATAGATAACTTGCACACCAAACAATAAAATGTATAATAGTGTAAATGTACTAACAAATTGTGCCTGAACAAGTCGATAGAAAGAGGATGGACATGGGTGTAATCCAGAAATGGGCAAACTATGGCCCGCGGGCCACATACGGCCCGTTAGGCTTTTCAATCCGGCCCGCCGAACTTCCCCAAATTATAGTACAAACAGTGTCTAAAACTCATGACAAAAAGCTAGCGAACAACAGGGCAGATAACTGAAAAGTTGCCTGCCCCATTTTTCACAACTTGAAGCAAAATGAGACCAATCCCATTAAAAAACATTGTCACAAAGTATAATGTTTTTTTTAAATCAAGAATGCACCAACTACAAATGCTACCTTGCTTAATTTACAGCAAATGCGCATGGCTGTAAATTTTGCTACAGTAGTCGATTGTCATTGTGGTGCACAATGCAACATTTGCATTGATTCCTACGAGCCACTAAGCCCCTTTCATAAGTCTCACGTACACTTTACAGTCACGGTTTAATGTAAATTTACGTTTTGTAGCGTCACATATGTTGTTAGCTTCTTTTGAATCTTTCTTCTAGTCTGAGGTTCTGTGCATCTATTTTGGAAAATGACATGCAATTGCACGACTTTGTAACGTTTGCGACAGCCCGGAAGAAAGAAGCAGGCTTCTGATTGGCTGCCGAGCCGAGTATGCAAATTTCAACTACAGGTAGTCTATGTTTGTGTGCTCGGCGACGGTACACGTGTATTGTTAGCGCGTGAAGGCGAGAGCGTCAGTGAGGAGTTTGTTGAGCGCGCGGTCAGGACAAACCATCTATGATTTGGCGGAATTTAACACAAGTAGGTATTATTGAGCTTGAATATTTCGTTGTGTAATAATATGTTTTGAATGTTGAAAGTGATTCCATTTTTCAATAAATGTTGATTTCTTTAACTTTGCCCCTTCGATGGAAACTTAAAAACAGACGCAATCTTGATAAATCACAGTGCATATGTTATTTTAATCTATTTCCATTTCCTCCTCCAAGTATCTGCGAAATACTATGCAAACGCCATATTCCTTGAGACAAATTTATTAACTGGGATATTTTTCACATTTGAAAGACAGTTAATAAATTGGGTTGTAGTGTTCTTACTGTGCTATGAGGTTTGTACATACTACATTTAAAGGACAACCGGCACCATTTTTTGTTTTTGTTTCCCACTGACATCAGAAAAACGTTTCATAGCATCTAAAATACCCAAATCAGGCAGGCTGATATTTTTAGTTAAATGAAAAACACCAATAAAAATGACTTCAAAATGAATCCGGAAATGGTCAGTTTCAGAAGGTCCCACCCCTCTGTTCGTGACGTCACACCAAGACGTCTTGCCTTGCTCGAGAATCAAAACAATGGCTTCAGATTCGGAGAAGATGTTTTCTTGTTCTTGTTCTTCTGAAGAGGAAAGCATAAATGTTTGCAATTGATTCTAGGAGTCCTCCCATATCAATTCGAGCCGTCAATGACAGCAATGTAGCACCCAGAAAAAGCAGAAGATTGCGCCCAAGCTCCGTTGGAAATGGGCTGATTTGGCAGCTGGGAATTTGTGTCAGCGAATATCAAATAGTTGTTTTGGTGCAACACACAACGATTCACCATGGCGTTATTTATGTGTTTTCCTTCTAATTTCGCCATCAACACGGATCAACATGGATCAACACGAAGTTTTCAGACCAAACAAAGTACCCAAAATGTCTGTCGCTTTCTCGGTCAGGGGCGGTCCAAACGTGACGTCACATGGGGATCGTCATCAACTCGAAAACAAGACTTCATGAATATTCAGCGCAAGTCTTAAAACGTAAACTATAGCTATATGCTGTGGAATCTTTGTAAAATACGCTCAGTCGAAGTCATTTGAAGTGATTTTATAAATTATGGACATAACTTGTTCGGAGTATTTCCGGCCCAAACACTCCCTCCAAATGCTCCTGGCCCGGCCCCTCTGTCAAATTTCAGAACCCAATGCGGCCCGTGAGTCAAAAAGTTTGCCCACCCCTGGTGTAATCACAACTCTCCACAGTTCGACTTCAAAATGGCTACTCCACGTTTTTGAATGGTTTTAACTATTCCACCACTAGGGGGCACTGTACTGCATTGTAACGTAATTAGTGAGGGCATTACACTCCCTGCCTGGCATCAATAAAATGGCAAACCAACAAACCAACAGAAATAATAAACATCATCAAAATGTAAGTATCAATATCCTATTTTCTTCACAGCGACCAATGTTCCCGTCGGCTTGACGGTGGCGATACACACGATGCCGATGGGCCTCGCCCCGATCTTATTGTACTGGTCCAAATAGGTGTGTGGGTCGCCAAGATCCACCACCATCTGTAGCAGTGACGTGCAGTCAGTGGAGGCAGGTGAGGCAGTGCCTCACCTGTCATCATGGAAAGCTGGCATGGAAATATCAAATGAAAAAATAAATTAAACAGTTAGATGTATTTAGTGATTTGTACTTTAAAGTTCTTGTCCATTTAACTTCACCGTTTTAGGATTTTTTTCAAAATCGCTGAATTTTCACATTTACCGTTCAAATACTAAGTACAGACGAGCGGTGATGTCATTGATGACGTCAGTGCCTCACCAGCCATGAACCTCACCGCACATCACTGATCTGTAGAGATGCCCGGAACTGCTTGTGGGACACCCTCTGCGGCTCTCTCTGCGGAGAGCGGGTATCGGGCGGCTCCGGCGGCAGGGCGGAGGGGGCCAGTAGACGTGGGGCTGGCACGCTGGGGTGAGGCGTGTGTGGGTGTTGACCCGCTTTTGGCGTCAGGCTAGGATGGGACGAGGTGTGGTGAGGGTGCAGCTGCCCGTCGGGGGGCTTGTGGCCGGAAGCTCCTCGGAGGGGCACGCAGGGGCCGTTTTGAGAGGATGACTTGTGGGGACACGCTGGCGGCCCGATGGGGCTGCGCCCTCCGTCGCTTTCCGCCCTGGGATACGTGTTGAACGGCCGCGTTGTCTGCTGTGTGGTCTTAATCACACCATCGGTTGCCGCCAGGTTAGGGGTGCGGATGTTGGGCCCTGAGAGGTTTCTCTTTTCCCGGGGGGACTGCGGGCTGCCATCCCGAACCTGATAGCTGGATTTTGGCCTGTGTTCGGTACGGGGATCGGCTGATCCTGGTTCTGGTCCAAATGTTGTCTGTCTCGGTGAGGAGGTCATGGAGGGGGAGCGGATCCCAGTCTGTCTCTGTTGCCCCGGTCTGGTTCTTGGCCTCGGGGCTGCTGCTGAGACCGAGCGTGGTTGGACTCTGATGAAGACTCAGATGAGGAGAGGTTGGAAGGCTTGCTCTCTGCTTTCCGTTTAAACTTTATATAGTGATCATTCAGCTCCGGCTTCTTCTTCAAAGTATGCTGTATGCTGAAGAGACAGGAGACCATGTTGGACTGGCTTTTGAAGAGGTTGTTTGGGGTGCTCTCCTGTGAACCTCTCCTTAATGTAGATGCTGCTCTCACAGGGTCAGAAGAAGTTAACTTGACCATTCTCTAGGATACTTGTCCTGAAAGTGTTCACAGTGGGTTTGTGGGCTCCCCTGGGGCTGACGTCTCCTATGATTACCCATCCCAAATCAAGGGTTTGGGCATATGGCGCATTGTGTGGCCCATTACACTGACTGTGAACCTTATGAACTCATATGATATCTCTTCCAAGCAACAGAAGGATTTCGGCTGAGGCATCAAGCGGTGGAATCTTGTTGGCAATGGTTTTGAAATGGCGATGATGTGTAGCAGCCTCTGGAGTATCTCCTCTCTATTATTAGGTATCAGATTGCACTCAATGAGTGTTGGCAGTACCATGGATATTCCACCATCAATAGCTTCTATGATGAAGTTTGTGGCTCTTCCACTTGTTTCTGTCATGCCAGAACATGTTTTTAATGTATAAGGAGAGACCAGTCCCTGAACGTTTAACATGTCGAAGAAGGCGGACTTGGCGAGTGACAAATTACTCTGGTCATCCAGCATCAGATACATGTTCTTCTTCTGTTCAGGGTATCCTTTGGGATACACAATGACCAGGCATATTTTGAAACATGACTTTCCATGCAAGCCCTCTCCACAAACTTCAGTGCAGCTGGATGTACTTACAGTGGAGTTCTCCTCAGCCTGCTCCCCGCCATCACCCTCCGAAGTCACGGCCTCCTTTGACATCCAGGGAGCTGGACCATCATGGAGAGCTGAGATGTGACGATCACTGTCACACTGAACAGCGAACTGCTGTCTTACAGTCTTTTGCTGTATGGTTTGTGGACATACAGCATTTGAAACAAATGAAATGCTTTTTAAGGAAGCTCTTCCTCTCTTCTAGGGTCTTCATTCTGAAATCCCTACACTTCCTGAGAGAGTGTGGCTTGTTGTGAATGGGACAATGTCTTTCCGGGTCTATGGGAGGCTTGTCACCACTTGAAAGGCTGGAGGCTTCAACCTCAGTTTTATTAGCAGAGATGGGAGTCCTGACCTTCCACTGGCTGGTGGGAGGTTTCTCATCTTTGTAGGGACCTGTGTTGGAGCCGGGCAGGGTAAAACTTGGATCCGTCTTCATTTCCGCATAACTGTTCACAAGTTAACGAAAAAAGAGAATGGCGGCTAATTGACAAGGTTCTCTCTCTTGTATTGGGTCCCCTGAGTAACCCATGTTTCCTGGAGGTTGTATGGAAGTTTCTCAACAATTAAATTTATGCCCCGAGATGAATCCAGGAAACTGAGGCCAGGTAGGTAACCTTCATTCTTTGCAGCTTCCACCTCTAGAAGAAGATCTGCAAGTTCCTGAAGACGTCGGCTATCTTTGGGAGAGATTTTAGGCACATTGTCAAGACTTTTGAATAGTGAAGCTTCAATAACTTCGGGAGAACCATAAGTCTTTTCCAATCGTTGCCATAGCCTGTTGAGTCCAGCCGCTGGATCGTTTACGTGTACTGCCCTGATCCGCTGGGCATGGTGAAGTGACTCCCCATCAAGCCACCTGGTAAGTAAGTCTAGCTCCTCACTGGGTTTGAGATTCAAGCCTTCTATGGCATTGCAAAAGGCAGATCGCCATGACATATAGTTCTCAGGCCGATTGTCAAACACCTTGAACCCTGTTGTGAGAAGGTCACGACGAGCGAGAAAGGCAGCAAGGTCAGAAACATCTGTTGACCTCGGTGTAAGCCTGTTGCTGACTTTACGTGAAGAGCTTGCTGAATTGTTGCCCTGTGGTGAGTGGAATCTGAAGGCATCAACATTGGTATGAGGGAAGACTGGCCGTCGTGTGGCCTGGGGTTGCTCAGAAGGCTGGGTTGTACGAGATGCTCCAGGCTGCAACACGCTGGGGCTATTATGAGAATTGTCCTTATAATGGCGCTGTGGAGGGTATACTGATTTCCCTTTGTGATCACCTTTATCGTCATTTTGGGGGCTGAAGTGTGCGTCAATGTAGTCATCAACGTGTTGTTTTGAAACAGCCAGTGATAGAGGAGGTCCGATAGCCAAGTCAGCGCAACCACTTTCACTTTTCTGCTGCTGCTTCAAGTACCTTTGCTGCAGCCAGTGCAGCTTCAGCTTCAGTCTCTTCTTTAAGAGCATTCAACGTTGCATCAATGCGGGCTCGTTCAACTTCCATGTCAATTTTAAGTTTAGCATATTCAGCTCTTTTACGGGCGGCCTCCGCCTTTGCCCATGCTGCTGCAGCACCCTGGCTTGAATTTGACTTGGAAGAGAGCTGGCTAGCACTTGATGATTATCACACTGACCTGACTTTCAGTTTAAACATTTCCATGGGCTCTGACATATTGATTATGAAGGAGATGTAATGTGTATCCGATCCACAGTTATGCTTTCGACATATAGGTAAACTTTTTACTCTTCTGCCCTGACCAAATGGTTGGTGTGTAGACAGCGAGCTTAACAATCTTCCAATAAAAACACGAAGATGAGAATCCACCGTTTAATATTTTTATGGAAGTCTTGTAAAACTGCGTACAAACAGAAAAGGAATACAAATGTTGTACAGCATCCAATTATGCATATAAAATAACATAAATGAAACAAGCCTATTCTCCAGCATATTCAACGATCCTATGGAAAGCAAAGCAACGATCGCAACGATCGAACGAATGCTTAACTGGCGAAATATCGATGTAGGATTATAGATAACTTGCACAACAAACAATAAAATGTGTAATAGTGTAAATGTACTTGCAGATTTTGCCTGAACAAGTCGATAGAAAGAGGATGGACATGGAGTCATCAAAACTCTCCACAGTTCGATTTCAACTACTACTCCACAACGTTTTTGAGTGGTTTTAACTATTCCACCACTAGGGGGCATTGCACTGCATTGTAACGTAATTACTGGGGGCAGCACAGCAACCATTAAAATGAGAATAATCCGTTCCCAGGTCCCCATCAAACATAATTTTCCACTTTCTAATTTTCTAAGCCTTAAAACTACACAGAATATATGTTATTTTATGAAATAATAAATGTGATATTGTATTATGATTAAAGAAATAAACTACAGTATAATAAAGTCGTTTTATTTACCTTTGTGATGGTCGTTGATGGCTTGATGGAATGGAGTGGCCAGTTTCATCAGCATTAAACACTTGATGAGGAACGTAGCCTGCTTTCACCATCTTGAGGAATGGTCCCTTTCTCATCAATTGTGTTCTGTTTAGCTGGGTTGATAGCTTTTTGCATCAAGTGTACAGATGACTTGTACGGGTTATTTGTGGAGCCTGATTGATGGGATATTTTAACCTTCCAGTCTACACTCTGCTTTTGAACTATCAAAGTTGAAACGAGTCCAAATTTTCGAGTCCTTTCTATCCATTTTCTCACCATTTCGCAAATGACACATCACTCATTGTGGCAACTCCGTGTGTATCCTGAAAAATAGTTCGTATGCCAAGGTAAAATTTTCAAAAATGTAATGTTCGTGAACCGAAAGGTTCGTAAGCCAAGGGGTTCGTAAACCGAGGTATCACTGTATAGGAAATGAGCGTCAGCGCAAAGCACCCCTGCAGATGTGGAATTGCCGCGGCCTGGAAATGAAGCGGATTTACGTGGGACAGGAGATGTGAGACAATCTATTTTCGTCAATGGATGCTTTTAACATTTAGCTTGTAGCAGACATGCACATTGCACCATGACGTCCCTGGTCCACTGGTGAAAAGGACACTTTGATACTCTCATCTTTCATCTTGAACTTCTTCATACAGCAAAGAGGGGGCAGAAAATGCTTAAGATTGACTGACTGTGTCACATTATTTATTTATTTATTTATTTATTTTTGTTTTGACTTCAAGATGGCGCTGCAGCTTTTTTGTTTTGTTTTTCTACTTCTTCCTCTTTTTTCCTCTTTCATAACTATGCTGCGTAAAATTTAAATTTCTCCACAGCAAGGCAAATAAAGGTTAATCCAATCCAATCCGATAGATTTATAAATAAACTAAAAATATGAGTCCATTTGTAGATTTACATTTGAATTGCTCCTAACTACAAGAGGTTTTACTTTTCACGCAAAATCCTGTTTTATGCAACTCTTTTTTCTTTTCTTCTCTTTTTTAGAATGTGTCCTTTGCGCAACGGCAGCCCACCCGATTTGCATTTCATTCGTCCTACCTGTGAGCACCCACCCTCGCGCCACACAAAATCTCTGGAACGAGTGATGAGGCAAAAGGGAACGGATGTCCCGCGGGGGATTGGGAGTAACCTTGACAGGCATAAAGGAGGTAAGAAAAAAAGAAGCCAGCCGTTCCTTCTTGTGGAAAAGATGAAGTGGCTGATGAGAGTGAATGGTTCAGTTCAAGGCCACACTTCCTTGTCATTTCACCATGTGTCATCTTGCATGTGAGCAAGTGACATTAGACATGTCGGGAGGGGAGGAACGCCCACGGCTTAGTCAGCATTGTCTTTTATTTTTTAAAATGTTTTTTAGCCCCTATGTAGACTGTCCCTAACAAAGAAAGTCACATTCATTTAAAAATATATATCGCTAAGAGTCGATGCCATCGCCAACTACGACTAGGTCAGCGATTGAACAAAGGACACTAGAGGGAGGGATGCAAGGGACTAAACAGCGCAGAGAATAGTAAGTAATAGTGCTTTTATTGTGGTGGTGGCGAATATCACAAGTACCACAACAACACAGTGACATCGCTAGTTTTGTCTATTTTCCACAGAATACATTCACCCATCTTTTTTTTGTCTAGAATCCCACTGAGGCCTGTAAGGGGAACATGAAAGGAAGCACAACCCCCCACCCCCCTCCTGGAATGGCCGCCAGTCAATCACAGGTCACGTGAGTAGAAAATGTCTTCACAAATAACATCATGCTGTCCTTTGGTTGGTCAGAGCAAAAGTCTGCGTTTGATATCTATATGTAGCCTTCTGCGCACATCAATATGAGACTATGGGTGGAAATAAAAGTGTGCTGATAAATGATAGGTCCATGAAAAAAAGATGGAAACTGACTAGGGCCATCATTAAAAGAAATAAAAATAGCAAGGCTTTCTTTTGATCATTAATATTGCATCTCCGCAGGATCATCCGGTGGCGCAGACACAAACAAACAAAAACGTCCTGGCATGAATAATGCACACACCTATCCAAACTCGACTGGGCTCAGAGCTGCTCGTGATGATGAAAAGAACGATTGCAGGGAAAAAAAATTCACATTAAAGACTTATATAAAGGAGCATTGCTTTATTTGTATTTATTTTTTTGTAATCATACAGTCGTGAGCATGTTGTCATCCAAAAGAGGGTCAGCACTAAAGTAGAGTAATCCTCTCCATCAGCCGCACAGTCTGAAATTAAAGTCATTGGCCTGAAGCCCGCCTCGTTTCATTTTGGGACTCACAAAACCCGTATTAAGAGATGTTGCGGATAAGGATGGAACGCAATGGAACGTATGTCAAATTAAGCATCGGGCAAAGGGATGCGTTTTTCGTCTCCATTTACGTCTTGTCTTCATCATCAAACCGACAAAGAAACTGCACCCAAAAGCCTTCATTTTCTTGGAAAGATGACCCCTGCGCCTTATACGTAGGTGCGCCTTATATGTGAAGTAATATGAAATGTAAAATTCTCCATTATGAGACTAATAAAGGTAAATCCAACCCAATATTGATCCTCGCAAGTACTGTTGGCAGCCACCAACACCATATCCCCCTGTAGAAGTAGTAGTACGTAACCCCAGCCTCTACTGTAGCGCCTTATAATGTGATGTGCCTTATATTTGGAAAACTTTGAAATGTTTATTATATTTGGAAAATTCTTTTCATTCGTTCATTCGCCTCATAGTTTGGGGTGCCTTATATGTGGAAAAAGTTTGAAAATGCACCATTCATTGGGGTTGCACGTTATACCCCAGTGTGCATTATACACCAGAACATACAGTATAAAACTGTTTTAATTCATTGCAGGTGCGGCTTATAGACCGGTGCACCTTTTATATGGAAGAAGTTTGAAAATACACCATTCGTTGAAAGTGCGCCTTGTACACCGGTGCATCTTATACTCCGAAAAATACTGTATTTGTATTCAAGTATTAAAACCTGCGTCATGCAAAGCAGCATTAATCTGAGAAAGATTACCTCAAATTTCCCCCAGCTTGCATGTTTAATATCCAAATGTAAAACATTCATCAACAAATGGCACATTTATTCAGCGGAGGTTGGTGTGGTTTAATGACTGGCCACACCAGTTAAATAACAGCATTCAGATTCGCCCTGTCGGACAGTTTGCCACAGGGAAGATGACCGACACACATCACTCCAATTGGTGAGGCCGTTCAGCAGTCCCCCAAATGGCGCAGCAGCTCAATCTAATACGCAAAAAGGTTGCGCCTTTTCGGCAGCATGAATATGCCAGTACTGTTTTTGAATGGGAGGAATGTCGGAGCCATTCGACTGTCATCGCTGGACAGCTCTGGCGCCATTGTGCTTTTTTGCGCCTGTAATGGGCAGCATCTTCACAGCCCTGCTTTGTTCAGTGGAAGGTCGGTGCTGTTGGACAGTCTGCGGCTGGATGGATGCATGGCTTGAGGAGCCCGCGATAAGAAGGAAGGAGCGTCAGCGCAGAGCGCCGATGCGTATATGGAACTGTCGCGGGATAGAATTGAAGCTGAATTATGTGGGACAGGAGATGTGAGACAATCTCTTTTCGTCAATGGGTGCTACAGCTGCGTGTTTTCTTTCAACATTTAGCTTGTAGTCGACGTGGACATTCCACCATGATGTCCCTGATCCACTGGTGAAGAGACGCTTTGATCCTCTCCTCTTTCATCTGGAACTGCTTTATGTAACAAAGAGGGTACAGAAAGTGCTTAAGAATGAACGTCTCTCTGTGTCTTTGTGATGTCATGTTATTTGTTATTTAGTTTTTTTTTTTTTGTTCTTTTGACTTCAAGACGGCGCCGCGAGAGTGGCTGCCTTTCCAGCAGCACCTGTGTTTTGCTTTTCTACTTTCATTTCTTTCATAACTTTGCTGCTGTGAAATGTAAATTTCTCCACTGCGAGACTATTAAAGGCAAATCCAATCCAATCCAATCCAAACAGAGCACTGATCGACAGAATACGTGAGCTGCTATTCAACCCAAGCTTCCGCAATTTGACCCGAATATGCCGAAAAGAAATACCCGTGCATGAAAGGAGTTTAAATAAAGGCGAGGGAGGGCCAGGCACTGCGTACAGAGGCCCTCCCCTCTCCAACTCCTGTGGCATGATCCGATCAAAGAGAGGAAGTAAACACAATGGAGAGGAAGAAAAAAAACAGCTCAATGTGAGATGGATGTTTGATCAGGGCAGACATGTTTAACACCCCCGACAACCACACAGGGAAGAAAGTGGAAGATGAGTGACACGCCTCAATGGCAACGCTCCATTCTCGGCGCTTCTTAATGGCTTGTAAAAAGCATTGCGGTGTAGAAATAGGACATCAAAAGCGTGACTTTGGCCACACCCCATCAATCTGAGGAGAAGCCGACGGGCGACCCATGGACACTCAACGGCAAGGATAAGAACCGGTTGTTTGAATGAGCATGGGATGAGGATTGGTAGGTCAGTGCCGTTGGGACTGATGTAGCCCTCCTAAAGTAACTTCCTCACTCGTCAAAATGTTGCAGCCGGTCAAAGGACGCAGCAGGGAGCGAGAATTCAATGAATGTCCACTACAGATACACAGTGGACATATCTTGAGTGATAAATTAACTGCCTTTAATAGTGAGAAATTTCAGAACAGCAAAGATATGGAAGGAAGAAGAGAGGAGGTGAAGTAGAAAAAAAATACAGGCACTGCTGTAAAGGCAGTCACTATCGCGGCGCCATCTCGAAGTCAAAACAGCAACACCAATAAAACTAAATAACGAATAATGCGACACAAGACACATACAGTCATTCAATTTTAAGCACTTTCTGCACCCTCTGCGTTGTATGAAGCAGTTCTAGATAAAAGAGAAGATAAAAGCATCCTTTTCAGCAATGGATCAGGGATGTCATGGTGAAATGGGCACGTCTGCTACAAAGTAAATGTTCAAAGCAAACACAAAGCTGTAGCATCTATTGACAAAGAGATTCTCTCACATCTCCTGTCCCCTGTAAATCCGCTTCAATTCCAAGCCACGACATTCCTTTTACAACAAATATTGCTTTTATTTTTCAGTATTTTATTTTGACGTAGCTCTCCTCTCTTGAACATACTTAATATGCAACTGTGTGAACATCCTTAATATGCAACTGTAGCCAATGCTTAGCTGTCATAACATTTATGTATCTCATCGGTACTCAATTCCCAGATTTAATGGCGACTTGTCATACACTGTTCGCAAACTGTTGCCAAAACACTAGTTGGGCGCTTTCTCTTCTTAGCAGCTGCCTGTCTGATTTCAGGCGGTCGAGCTCGGATGTTAAAATGATTTATCCGCTTTCAGAAATATTACACGAACTGTTAAGATTAAACGATGGCGGAGCGGAGGTGGGGGTGTCTTTTCCCCGTGCCAACTTCGGCTCTGCGGGCTCCGTCCTTCCGGAGGCCATGCTGGACTCGTGCAAGGGCTTGAGAACACGTATTTTGTCTCCAATACCAAATAGATGAACAAAAGACCCAACCGTGTTTGTGTGCATAGAGAGAGGGGGTTGCATAATGGCGATGAGGAATGGGCGTGACGTGACAGAGTGTGTACAAGGTGGCCACTCTTACTTATTCCAGATGAATAATGAGCACTGTCACGTCCACTCCAAGAGGGGTGACAGAACTCGAGGGACGACGGAAGGTAGTTAAGGTCGGATCCAAAATACACGGTGGAGACAGTGATTCGAAAAATAGTATTTACTGAGACACATGTGGCAAGAACAGAAAGTCAGGCAAGGTAGGAGAGAAACGACAAAACAGACCTGCATGCGGTTGGGTGACGAGGAACTTCCTGGAATACACCGACAACAACAGAACGGTAAGGGTGGCTTTTATAAGCACTAGTACCTTTCTGTCACATCCTCGTTGTCGCCAGGAGCAGGACCTCCCCTCCTGTCTCTTCCTCCGCTGCTCCTTGGAGCGGGCCCCTCCCTTCCCGGCTCTCCGGACTCACGCACGTGTCCCCCATTTCCTTAATTGTGCCTTTTGGCTATAAAAGCCACCCTTACCGTTCAGTTGTTGTCAGTGTATTCCAGGAAGTTCCCCGTCACCCATCCGCACACAGCTCTGTTTTTGTCGTTGCCCTCTACCTTGCCTTACTTTCTGTTCTTGCCACATGTGTCTTTTTTGGAATCACTCGCTCCACCGTGTATTTTGGATCCGACCTTAACCAACTTCCGTCGTCCCTCGAGTCCTGTCGCCACTCCTCGAGCGGACGTGACACTTTCATACGAAACACAAGCCTTTAAATAATACTCGACAATATATTTTTTCTTAGTCATCTCTTCTTTTGACCTTGATGTGAGATATGGACGTCTTTTCACTATCACAACAAAATCATCTGAAACTGATTTTCACACTGACTATTTTCTGTGTGTTTTTAATTCTGAGGTGGGAGGAGCCAAATGCCACATGCTTTTAATAAATGGTACCAAGGCTAATTAGCGCAACAACAAAAAAACGCAGGCCAAATTGTTCTGTACATAACAGTGGGTTATAAAAATCGGATTGATAACCGACCTGTCTGTGACATACCCCGCACATGAATCCACTACGCGAATTGAAAAGTAGAAACCAGCAACTTGGTGATGAAGTGCTGACTCCGTGAGGGAAAATACAATGCATGTTAGGGGGTCATGGTAAAAGGAGACAAGATCTTACGTCACATGTTACGTGAGCAGCTTTACCCTTGCAATACAGATGCTCCCCAACTTATGGGATTCGTATGAGATACGTTCCGGTCGTTCGTAAGGTGAATTTGTTCGTAAGTTGCTTCAGTTCTATATAGACGGTCCCCACCTTACGACCGAGATAAGTTCCGAACGGTCGTCCGTAAGGTGAATTTGTTCCTAAGTTGCTTCAGTGCTATACAGACGATCCTGAATTTACGAACAAGATATGTTCGAACGGTCGTTCGTAAGGTGAATTTCTTCGTAAGTTGCTTCAATGCTATATTTTGTATGGAATGTATGTTTAAGTCTTATATAAGTACAGTAAAGTCTTGTTATATTGATATCGGTTATATCGATAGTACTGCTTATTACGATACTATTTCTATGAACGCAAGGAGAAAATTTACATGCCGCAGGATCGGATATATCGATAGTCCGGTTATATCGATATTTTTTCCAACTCCCGAGAATATAGATATAACGAGACTTCACTGTATGTTTAGGATTTATATAAGCATGTTTGAGGCCTGTATAAGTAACATGTATTATTATTATTAATAATAATAATAATAATAATAATAATAATAATAATAATAATAATAATAATAATACATTTACACTTATAATACATTTGGACACTTTACAGTCTCGGGATTTTTTTGTGCGGGTGAGCAGCGGCAGCCATTCACGCGAGCGTTTTCTCTACTCGGAGGTATTGGTTAGTTTGCACTGAAAAATAAACATTTGATAAAATATATGCTCTATAAAGATGTGTACAACTGGAGAGAATACTACATATGTTACTACAAAAATATTTGTATGTACCATTGTTCGTAACTCCAACGATCATAAGTAAGGGAGCGTCTGTATTTTCATGATAGTTTGGCACAGGTGCACTGTGACACAACTTGAAGAAAATTGCAAACTTAAAATTATTAATTATTAATCATCGTCCGTGTTTTTGTGATGCAAACATAAGATCAGAGCATTGTCATCAAATGGTGAGTATAGTTTTTGCTTTCTTGAATGTTGCTGTGCCGATGACATTTTGTGTTTGGGAGTCTTTTACTGAGCGAGTTGCTTGTTCTGTAGCCACAAAAGGACATAAGTCTTCTTTTGCCGGTCCCAAGCCCGGATAAATACAGAGGGTTGTGTCAGGAAGGGCATCCGACGTAAAAGCTTGGCCAAAACAAACATGCGGATCAAACTTCTAAAGACGGAGGACACTGATTTGCTGTGGCGACCCCTTGAAGGGAAAAGCCGAAAGGAAAAGAAAAAGATCCACAGATTTTCACTTGATCACAATATGTCAAGTTTATCCGAGATAAAGTGTATTTACAAGCACAATTGTGACCCCTTGGATCTCCATTGAGGACGGATAAATAAAAAACAAGGCCTCTGGGATTCTTTCCAGACAATCAATACAGGAAGCAGAATATGGACAACTGTATCAATACAGTCGATTGCCGTGCCCCACTCACCACACCCAATCCGAACAAATGCTTGAAAACAACCAATTTCCCAGTCAAAACACAAATGTCATCCAAAGGGCTTCCTAAAATATGTTTACTACCGCAAATGCTAAGCTTATTGATTCTAAAAGCTGGAGGATTACGAAGGGGGGAAAATATTTCCCGTAATCTTCCAAATCCATTTTCACAATCCACGAACTACACTCGCTTCATTGTGCTCGACATGTGCGCATACGCGCAAAACTCAAGTCGGATAATGCAACATCGACCGACGGCGCGCACGCAATCTACCGCCATTTCTCGTCAATTGAAATTAAACGGGAGACACAAGATGGTCGGATCGGTTCGGTTAAACGCTGATTACAACCAGATGTGATTTGAAGTGAAGTGACGAAAGTGCTTTGAGAACAAACACGAGAAGCATGTCGGCGCACAACCGCCACAAGCTAACATGTGCACAAATGTTCTGCTGGCGGGTGCAATTTCCCGGGGGGGGGGGGGGGGGGGGGGGGGGGGGGGGGTCAGTGGGGGTGCTTTCACCCTCAAGCTTTGCATCATCAAATAGGCACGGGCCCCCAATGCAACAGAGTTAACTCATTTGCTGCCATTCCTGAATTTATTCAGGAATTGAAAAGTGTGACATGGACTTTGTTCTAGCGTCAGCTGTTGTTAAAGCCCTATACAAATCAATAAGTATGTATTGCATTGTATTTTGGACAGCTGCCCTCATTTCAAGCTCATATAACTCAAGACCATATAATTTAGCAATTAACTTTTTTTCTGATCAAAAAAGAGAGTCTAAGGTTTCTAACGCTGTATTGGATGTTTATGTAGTCCTAAAAGTCAATATTCTGTGGGTGCTGGAATTCAAGTGACAATGACAAAAACCCTGGCACTGGAGTGGACACATTTTTGCACCTGGCAGTGAATGAGTTAATGTCGATATACAGTAAAGTCTCGTTATATCGATATCGGTTATATCGATAGTACCGCTTATTACGATATTATTTTCGTTTCCCTTGCACATTTCTAGTCTTTTTATGTATAATTAGTACCGTTTAGTACGATACCCGGTTGTTACGATAATCCGGTTATTACGGTGCTCCTTTTCATCCCCCGCCGGCCATTTTTGTTGTTTACATCGATATATCCGTCGCGCCATTGGTCAACTTGGTCACGTGTCTTGTTACGTGAGCCGCCATCGGTCGCGCCATTGGTCGACTTGGTCACATGAGCCGCCATCGGTCGCGCTATTGGTCGACTTGGCCGTGTGACTTTGTCACGTGACACGCCATCGGTCGCGCCATTGGTCAACTTGGTCACGTGTCTTGGTTACGTGTCACGCCATCAGTCGCGCCATTGGTCGACTTGGTCAGGTGACTTGGTTAGTGCCCAGCACTCGTGTAGCAGAGCCATTTTCATTTTCAGACGCTAGCTCGTGTGTAGCAGACGAGATTGAAGTGTTTGTGTTAAAAGGTAAAAATGGGAAGCAGAAGAAGATTGATGACTTTTTTAAATTGTATACATAATACAGTAAGATGTAAGCGTTGCAGTTTCCCTGTTGTGTTATGTACATGCCCACTGTACTGTATATGAATGCAATCGTTTTTTGCAACAATGTTTCTTGTTTTGTCTGCTGAAGCGCGATGATTTTGAAAATTATTAACATTCCATACTGTGTATTAAAGGACAGCCGATGTCACTTTTTATTCAAATGCAAATAAAAATGACTTCACGCCAAGACGTCTTGCATTGCTTGTGAATCCAAACAATGGCTTCAGATTCGGATAATATGCTTTCTTGTTACACATCCAGTTATGAATATGTTTCAAATACACTGTAGTTCTGAAGATTAAAGCATACATGTTTACAATCATTAAAGAATTATATGTGCCATTTTGAGGCAACATTGGGGGAACAAAAAAGGGAGCTAATGGCCAGCTCCGTTTCTTATATGGCGCTTGGCTGCCCTCTTTTGGCGGCTTTTGTTTAATGCAGTTTGGCGCAGGATCGGATATATCGATAGTCCCGGTTATATCGATATTTTTTCGAACTCCCTTGAGTATCGATATAACGAGACTTTACTGTATGACCATTTCCTGCTTTTTGTAACTACGGTGTTTTGGTTTTTACTCTTGTTTTGAAAATACCTTAACTTACCGTAATGGGAGTGGTGCTGAAGCGAATCTTCCTGGTTGCAGGGATGTCTTCTTTGTTCTCCTCGGGCAGACCAGGAATCTCAGCGATATCAGAGCCGGGATCGTAGACGATATCTTCATCGTCATCATAAAACTCGTCCTCGGGGTCAGTGCAACTTTCTCCCCAACCTTGGTAACACGCGTCGCCATCAGCGTTAAAAATCACCCGCTCATTACCGGTGTATTCCTCCTCAGGGTCATCCGCCTGGTCTTTGGGCGAGTCTGGAGATAAGTCTTCTCTGGTCGGATCTTCTTGGCTTTGTCCAGTCAGTGCACCTGGTGCAGTTGGTGGCTCGGGAGTTGCATCCTCAAACATTTTTGGGGTAATGGCATCATTTGTAGTCATTGACCCGTTGTTATTCTCAGGATATTGTCTTGTTGCTGGATGGTTCTCGTCCTCATCACAGGATCCGTTGACCTGACTTCCGTTTGTCGTGACATTGGATAGTTGCCTCTTATCGGCTTTATCTTGGTCTTTGTCTCGTAGGATTAGCTTGCGCTCCGGAGTGTCTGCCCTATGACTCGGACTCGGAAGGTCATCGGCCGACAAAGATGAAGGGAACTTCCCGCCTATCCTGCTGCGGTAAGTTCCATGCAGTGGAGATTGTCGCACATCGTCCTCACTAACGTCGCGGTGGAATCCGTCCGGCGAGTACAAGGCCCGTCTGCTGACGCCCCTGAAGGAGGGCGTACCCTGGTTGTGTTGGTCTGCATTTTCAAAAACGGCACTCAGTTGGCTAACGGTTGGCGACGACGCCTCTGTTCTGGAGCACAGTGAGTCCAGCGAGTCGGTACTGCCTCTGTTGGACCTGGGCCCTCGCCAGTCGTCGAGGTGCTCATGGGAACCCCTTTTATCACGTCCGTAGGGATAAACGGGCGATTGGGACTGGTCATGTGAATGCTGTTCAAACAACTTCCTGGTTTCAGAGAATTTTGCTCCGGCACCGCCTACCCTTTCAGCCGATGACGAATGCTGAAGTTTGATCACCTGTCCATCATTGATGAAATTGGTTGGCTTGACCAGCTTTATGGGCGAGGTGTCATCTTGAACCCTTGACTTGACAGAAGCACTTTCTGAGCCCAACTGCATGAACATGTCTTTAATTCGGCTGACGTGTGTGCCATACTGACGACCCCTTGGTAGTTTCCCTCGCGCAAGGTCCTGAGGTTTGGAATTTCCATCTGTTTGGGGCAGGTCAAAGGCCTTCTTGAGGGCCTGAAACTCAGCCCGGTAGGCATTGCGGTGCGGGGAGGCACTCCGGAGGCTGGTCCTCTCCCCCGTGGCCTCCGTCTTCAGCATTATGTCGTCTTTGTATGCAGCGGGGGCGTCAGCATCGCCGTGGCCTCATTAGAATTCACGACCAAGCGTTCTGTTTGACCTCTCCAATCAATAGTTTTTAGAATCCTTTAAGGTCCGCCCACACCTGCAGAGACAGAGACATTCCTTATGGCTACATCATCATCGTTTTATACCATCTTCATGGCAAACTACAGACAGTACAACAAACAATGTCGTGGATCCGCCAGGGGGTGTAACGTTCAATCAGTGACTGTTTTGCTTCTGTCAACCAGTGCTGTAACAAACTGTATGGGGCATGACTGGAAGGTGGATCAAATCTACCATTCAGTCCTAAAAAGACTCAATGAAGGCTAAAACACAGTATTTTGCTATTCTCCTCAATTTACAATCATTATCACATCACTATCAAGCCAAGAGAGCGGAAAATCCGACTGGGCCCTTCGCACCCTGCCCACCACATTTTCCAGCAACTCCCCTCAGGCAGGCCTACCGATCCACCAAAGACAGCAGACATTTAAACAGCTTCTTCCCCTGTCGCTATTAACTCTCTAAACAGTAACCAAAATATAACTGTGTAGGGCTTCTTTGCAATTTTGCATTTACATTAAATGATTAGATTACATTATCCTTTATTAGTGTACTCCATACATATTTATCATGTCTTCTTGATGATACTGGTGCAGCGTGTTCTACCGGAGACAAATTTCTTGTGTAATCTACATACTTGGCCAAGAAAGATGAATCTGATTCTGATTGAATATTTACACACCACCCTCTATTTTTTTGTACAGGAGGAATGAAAGTCAACTGTAGTTAAATATTGCATACCACCTCCCATTAATGTTTAAGCCTGCAAGCATTACATTCCGAAAGACAGGGGTGGTCACACAACACATAGCCTCCAATGCATAAACCGAGCAGCAGCGTGGTCTGAAATTTAAATACGTACACTGATATAATATTCATTGTTTACCACGCCGGACTTCGCCGGGTGTAATGTTAAGTGCAAAAAAGTAGCTCTTGTTTAAATGCAAATAACATTCCCGGGGAGTGCAGGGGTTGAAAGTCAAGTTGCTCCATCGGTTGAGCCTTTTAGATGAGAAATACTGTCAACGAAGCGATTGAAACGCCGCATAGTGATAATAAGATAGCTCGGGTTACCTTTGTGTCTGATCTGGCGGAAGGAGAGAAAGACACACAACACCGAAGACGGTCCAAATAAGTTGAACGCGTAAACAAGACGCCTCGGAGTAAAAAAAAACGAGTCACACTTACATTCGTGGCTTCGGTTCCGTTTGGTGCGCAAGAAGTGAAACCCACGCTCGGTGTCAGCTAAAGCAAAACTCTGAAAACCCCTTTCGGAAGGGCCATTTTTTTCGATCCCACGCGTGTTGGAAGAGTCCCGGGTGAAATGGGCCACCGTGTGCGAGGATGCACACTGACCGACTGGTGCGGCGGCTACAGCGCCATTGCAGGCGGCGGCGGCTGATGCTGCCGCTTTCACGACGGGGGTACCGGTGCAGCCTGGACGGGCATCTTGATCGAGCCTTTCGGCAGTTTAGCACAGTGAACAATATTAGAACCGAAGCCTTTTTGTGCGATGCAAACGGACCCGGGTAGCAGCCGTTAGAACCGAGAGAGCTGAAATGGTTTGATCCGATAAACTGCTGCTTGCTTGCTGCTTGGTGGTGGTGGGCTGCAGTCTGGCACAAATAGCAGCACGCAGCTCCTGCAACTTCACACGCTGCCTGCTGCACATCATCACGAACGGGGTGGGGTAAATGAGATCGAGAGGGCTGTCGGGGATCTGTGGGGGGAAAATGGGTGCCCGCCCCCCGAAAAAAAAGGTTCAGAGCGGTGACTTAGGCGGAATGGTGATGCAAAATAAAGGCAAAAATTCATCAAGTTAATAGTTTCTATTATCTGAATAAGAATCGTCTTTATTGGCCAAGTTACATTGGCCAAAAGACACAACAAATAAACAACAAATAAATACGGTGCTGTAGCCGTTGAGGAATGAGCACACACGATGAATATGTGGAGACGTGTTTATTCCAACGGCTAACAAGTGGATCTCAACTGAACAGCAAAAGCAGTGCAATACATGCAACATGAACTGCCCCCTCCCCTGCACCTGCTGGGTGAGATGCCTGGTCCTAGTGCCCGCCACAATAGCCCCCCCCAGAACACCCAGAAGGAAGGTCAAGGTGAAAATTTTGCAGGGGGCTTAACCAGCCTGCCCCAACGACTACGCAGTCCGTCATTAGGTGGTGTAGGTGATTCGGGCGAGACCTCAGTGGGGGAACGACACTCAACCCTGGCATGCCGCGGTGAGGCTGGAGGTTTCGGAGGGCGTCCGCGACGTGGGACCTGGGCCGGCGAAACGTCCTCGCCTGCAACTAAATGAGCCGGTTTGAGCCTGTCTATTGAAATTCCCTCCCTCCGCCCCCCCATATCGAGCACAAAACTCTTTTCACCGTGTTCGAGCACTCTAAACGGGCCATCGTACGGCGGTCGGAGGGGAGAGCGGTGGGCATCGTGACGCACAAAGACGAAACGGGCTGACCTAAGAGCAGACGGAACAAATATTTTGGGGACGCAGTGGTGAATTGGTGCTGGAGTCAGGGGCTCTGCTGGCAAAAGGGGGAATGAAGGTGCACCCGAAGCTTCAGGCAGAAATTCACCAGGAACGCGGAGTGGTTGACCGAGCACTAACTCTGCGGGGGCGGCGTTAAGGTCTTCTTTAGGGGCCGAACGTAACCCGAGCAGGATCCACGGAAGCTGGTCGACCCAGTTACCGTCCGACAGCGCGGCCCGTAGCGCGGCTTTCAGTGACCGGTGGAAACGTTCGCACATCCCGTTAGCCTGCGGGTGGTAGGCCATAGTGCGGTGTACCTGCACACCCAAGGACTGCGCCATGGCCGACCAGAGCTCGGACACAAACTGGGGGCCTCTGTCCGAATTGATATCGGATGGCGTGCCGAAACGTGCGACCCAGGACGACAGAAATGCGCGAGCAATATCTGCCGAGGTCGTGGAGGACAGGGGGACTGCTTCCGGCCACCTAGTGGTTCGATCGACCATGGTGAGGAGATGTGTGCAACCCTGCGAAGGAGGGAGGGGCCCGACCAGATCCACATGGACGTGGTCAAATCTCCTGTCCGGAATTGGAAAAGTTTCCAGGTTTGCTCGGGTGTGCCTGTGGACTTTGGCGCGCTGACATGCCACGCATGCAGCTGCCCACTTCCTGACGTCCTTCCGTAACCCAGGCCAGACAAACTTGGCCCCAATAAATTTGACTGACGCCCGGACGCCAGGGTGTGAGAGGGAATGAATAGAATTAAAAATTCGCCGACGCCACTCCTGCGGAACCACGGGACGAGTGCGACCCGTAGACACATCGCAGAGGAGAGCGGGACCCCCTTCACACAGTGCCACCTTCTCAAGTTTCAGGGCTGTGCCTGCTGCCTTGAGTTCGTGGATGTCCGGATCCTCAGATTGGGCGGTGGCCATCTCTGAAAAATCCACCCCGAGCTGGACTGGACACACAATCGCGCGTGACAAGCAATCGGCCACAGGGTTACATTTGCCGGCCACGTGCTGAATGTCTGTTGTGAATTCAGAAATGGCCGCCAAATGCCGTTGCTGTCGGGCCGACCACGGTTCAGTCACCTTTGACATGGCAAATGTGAGTGGTTTGTGATCCACATATGCGGTAAACCGGCGCCCCTCGATGAGGAAACGAAAATGGCGCGTTGCAAGGTAGAGTGCTAACAACTCTCTGTCGAAAACACTGTACTTGCGTTCGTTATCTTGCAGTTTCCGACTGAAAAATGCAAGGGGCTGCCATTCGTTCTCCACAAGCTGCTCAACCACCGCCCCTACGGCAACATCAGACGCGTCGGTAGTCAAAGCTACCTGTGCGGTTGAGATTGGGTGGACCAGAAGAGTTGCACCCGCAAGAGCTTCCTTGGCCCGTTGGAAGGATTGTGCTTGTTGCGGTGCCCACTCGACGGGGTCGTTAGCCTTCTTTTTTCTCAAGGCGCCGTAGAGGGGTTGTAGGAGGTCGGCTGCGTGAGGAAGAAACCGGTTGTAAAAATTGATCATTCCCAAAAACTCCTGCAGAGCCTTAACTGTGGCCGGGCGGGGGAAATCCACCACTGCTTGTACTTTGGCGGGTAAGGGGATGGCGCCCTGTGGAGAAATGCGATGCCCCAAGAAATCGATCTTGGACAGACCAAATTGGCACTTAACAGGGTTGACTATAAGGCTGTGCGAATCAAGGCGCTTGAAAACTTCGGTTAAGTGCGACAGGTGTTCCTCCGGTGAAGGGCTGGCCACAAGGATGTCGTCTAGATAGACAAATACAAAATCAAGACCTCGCAAGACTGAGGTCATCAGTCTTTGGAAGGTCTGTGCCGCCCCCTTCAGGCCAAAAGGCATCCGGAGAAATTCAAAGAGGCCAAAGGGGGTAATCACCGCTGTTTTGGGCACATCCTCCGCCCGTACCGGCACCTGGTGATAACCGCGAACTAGATCTACCTTTGAAAAGATCACGGCGCCGGCCAAACGTGCGGAAAAATCTTGAATGTGCGGGATGGGGTCACGGTCATGTGTGGTTATGTTATTCAGCCGACGAAAATCACCGCACGGCCGCCAAGAACCGTCACTTTTGGGCACCATGTGTAATGGTGAAGCCCACGGGCTGTTGGAACGCCTCACGATGCCCAAGCGCTCCATCGTCGCGAACTCCCCTTTCGCCATTGCCAATTATGCCGCGTCGAGGCGACGAGCGCGGGCAAAAACTGGCGGGCCAACCGTGGGAATGAAATGCTCTACCCCGTGTTTAGTATCGGCATTGGAAAAGGCGGGTGTGGTTAATGACGGATAATCGGTCAGCAGGCATTCATAAACGTTACCCGATGTTAAATAATTTGCATGCGTTAACGCCCCGAGCCCTCCGGCCTCACACGGAAAAGTGGCGAAAGAGATGGCGTCAATCAAACGACGGTTGGCAATGTCCACAAGAAGTCCGTGAGCACATAAAAAATCGGCGCCAATTATGGGAACTGTGGTCGCGGCAACAATAAAGTTCCACTTGAATTCCCGTCTGTGGAAACGCACAGTCACCGACCTGGAACCGAAGTTAGCGATGGGCGAGCCGTTAGCTGCGCACAAGGCAGGCCCGCATCCACCTGCCATCTTGTCTGCAGCGGTGGGCGTCAGCAGGCTTACTTGTGCCCCGCTGTCCACAAGGAAACGTCTTCCTGACGAGGAGTCCGTGACGAAAAGCAGCTCGCTTTTGTTGCTGCCGCCCACGGCTGCTACTGGTTGTCGGGCGTTGAAGATTCCTGTCGTCTCGTGGGAGCAGGGAGGTGCGCAGCGTCGAGCCTTGGCGCCAAACCGCTGATGGAAATAGCAGGTGGCTTTCCCGCGCCGCTTCTGCGATCCCACTGTGGCCACGACGGTCGGATCAATTTGCACGGCTAACCGCCGTATCGCCAGAAGCGCTCGATCTGCTTCTTCCGCCAAGCCACGATAGTCGCCGGTGGCTAGGCACGTCGAGTTAGCGAGCACGGCGCGCACTTCGGGTGGTAGCTGGCGAAGGAAAATGTGGGGGAAAAGGAATCCGCCATCATCCGCATTTAACAGCGACAGCATTTTGTCCATTAGATCCACTGCTGTTCCGTCGCTGAGTCCGGGAAGCGAAAGAAGTCTGTCTGCTCTCTCGGAGGCCGATAGCGTAAACCGTCGGAGCAGCCATTGTTTGAGCGCGTCGTACTTCCTGCATCGTGGAGGCGTGCGCAGAAGTTGCATCATGCGATGCGTTGTCGGTTGGTCGAGGGACGCCACGACCATGTAATATTTTAGGTCATCTGTCGTGACGCCTTGTAGGTGGAAAAGTGCTTCCACATGCTGGAACCACGAAGCCGGGTCGCTGTGCCAGAACTCGGGCAACTTCGCGGCGTAGGCGGCAGCTGCGAGTTTGGGCGCCGGTCGTGGCGACATGGCCGTAGAAGAAACATCTTTGTCCGTTGCCATGAACATTTCCATTGTCGGGGTCACCAGTGTAGCCGTTGAGGAATGAGCACACACGATGAATATGTGGAGACGTGTTTATTCCAACGGCTAACAAGTGGATCTCAACTGAACAGCAAAAGCAGTGCAATACATGCAACATGAACTGCCCCCTCCCCTGCACCTGCTGGGTGAGATGCCTGGTCCTAGTGCCCGCCACAGTGCCACTGAAGAAGAAACAGGAAGCAGAGCTGGAGGTAGCAGAGCTGAAGATGTTGAGGTTTTCTTTGGGAGTGACCAGGTTGGATAGGATCAGGAATGAGTACATTAGAGGGACAACTCGTGTTAGATGCTTTGCAGAGAAAGTCAGAGAGGCCAGACTGATATGGTTTGGACATGTCCAGAGGAGAGAGAGTGACTATATAGGGAGAAGGATGCTGAGCCTTGAACTGCCAGGCAGGAGACCGAATGGAAGACCGAAGAGGAGGTTTATGGATGTGGTCAAAGAGGACATGAAGGTAGCTGGTGTGAGAGAAGAGGATGCACAAAACCGGGATAGATGGAGGACACTGATTCGCTATGGCAACCCCTGAGGGGAAAAGCCAAAAGGAAAAGAAGAAGAAGACTAATAAAGGCTAATCTAATCTAACTGAACAGCTGTTTAAATGTCTGATGGATTTGGTGCGCATGGATTGGTTGCACCTGCCTGACGGCGGAGTCGCTGGGAAAGGTGGTGGGCAGGGTGCAGAGGGAGGATTTTACCGCGCTCTTGTCTTGATTCTTCCTGTGTGCAAGTCCTCGAGAGTGGGTAGGGGGGTGCCAATCTTTATTTTTCCGCCGTCCTAACTGCCCGTTGAAGTCTGATTTTGTCCATTTTTGTGGCGGCCCCGAGCCAAACAGTGATGGAAGAACGAAATGTAGCACCTCCTGTGGCATGCCGTGCGTCTTCAGCAGCATCAGGAACTACATCCTCTGTTATTCATCCACTTGTCATCAATAATGTGAGTAAGATTAAAAACAATATTTGACATGATTTGATATGACCCAAGAGGATTGGGTACACAGGGCACATGCAAAAACAACTTACAAAAACAAAATCGACACTCACATGGGAATTCCACACAGAAGGCTCCGACTGAGCTTTAGCCCATGAGTTTAAAGACCAGCGGCCCATTTCTGAGATTGGATTGGATTTGCCTTTATTAGTCTCGCAGTGGAGAAATTTACATTTCACAGCAGCAAAGTTATGAAAGAAATGAAAGTAGAAAAGCAAAACACAGGAGCTGCTGGAAAGGCAGCCACTCTCGCGGCGCCGTCTTGAAGTCAAAAGAACAAAAAAAACTAAATAACAAATAACATGACAACACAAAGACACAGAGAGACATTCATTCTTAAGCACTTTCTGTACCCTCTTTGTTACGTAAAGCAGTTCCAGATGAAGGAGGAGAGGATCAAAGCGTCTCTTCACCAGTGGATCAGGGACATTATGGTGGAATGTGCACGTCGACTACAAGCTAAATGTTGAAAGCAAACACGCAGCTGTAGCATCCATTGACGAAAAGAGATTGTCTCACATCTCCTGTCCCCCATAAATCAGCTTCAATTCCATCCCGCGACAGTTCCATATACGCATTGGCGCTCTTCACATCATTGTTGGCGCTTTGACTGTTGACATTCTCAACGCCGCTTTCTGGTGTGAAGATGTTGCTTAGCAACTTAAAAATAATCATGAGGGTGAGAAAACAGAATGGCAACACTCTGCCAATGGATGTGAATAAGCATGGTGAAGTGAGGAGGCATCAAGTGTGTGCGCCATATGCATGTGTTAGTTTGATCAAATTGTGCATGTTGTGGTAATTAAGTGTGTAGTGCAGGGGTGTCAAAGTTGTAGTTATGGTTTCCTCTCGAAGGCCGTTATGAATTTGGGGAACCCATTAGAATGTTTAAATCCCTTCAAATATTACATATAGAGCACACAGCAAATTAATGAATGACTCGTTTTCAAATCTGAAGTCAAGAATAATGACTTTTATTGTGGTTGACATCTAAAAATATGAAATTTTGGCTCAGATTTTAGCAATCATCATGGAATTTAACAAGTTTGATTTGCTTTCGCGGGCCGAAAAAAATGATGTGGCGGGCCGTATTTGGCCCGCGGGCCTTGACTTTGACACCTGTGGTGTAGTGGAATGTGGGGGGGCTCAATGAAGTAGCCCCTGAAGCTCTGATGGGGAGTCACAGGGGGCCAAAACACACGGCCATCTGTCCGATGGGTCATTCTCTGCAGGGGGTCTCAACAGTTTGTTGTTGACCGATGGCTCATACAGCCAGACGCGTATAAAAGGGTCCAAACACTGAGATGACTCCTTCTTTTCCTTTCGGCTTTTCCCTTCAAGGGACTGAGTTTAAAACATAATACTAAATCACCACTGTATTTGACATAACCTAAATAACAACAAATTGGTGGCTAATTAAGAACTACTTTGTGATGTTCCATTGGTGGAATGGCATCTGATTTGTCGTCTGTTTTAATCATGCAGAAAACATGGCCCAAATTCCAGAACGTAATACAGTGGGACCTTGGCTTACGAACTTAATTGGTTCCCAGACAGAGCGTGTAAGGCGAAAAGTGTGTATCCCGAAAATTAATTTGTTTAGCTGGGTTGATAGCTTTTTGTATCAAGTGTACAGATTACTTGTGCAGGTTATTTGCGGCGCCTGAACAAAAGTGTGAGAATGTGAGAATAGTGAGAAAATTGATAGAAAACTGTTAAAATATTTTAACAGTTTTCTATCCATTTTCTCACTATTCTCACACTCTCACACTTTTGTTTTTTTGTTTCAAGCTCTGTCATCTCCCTTTCGTGTGTTTTCTCACTCTGTCTGCCTGTCTCTTTAATGTTTAACCCCCACCCCTCCAATGCTGGGTTCTTGACCAATCATGTGGCTTTAACTGAAGACGCCGTTTAGTTTTTTGGAGAACGGCCTCACTCTCTGTCTGTAAACCCATTTCCCACTCCTGCGTTCTTGACCAATCACGTGGCTTCAACTGAAGACTGGGGGCGGGGAATAGAGGACAAAAAAAATGGTGGCCATCATTTTCTGGTTAGGAGAACGGTCTCGTTCGCGAACGACACATAACTCATTGTGGCAGCTCCGTGTGTATCCCGAAAAATAGTTCGTCTGCCAAGGTAAAACGTTCATAAATGTAACGTTCGTCAGCCGAAAAGTTCGTAAGCCAAGGGGTTTGTAAACCGAGGTCTCACTGTATTTGCTTGGGGTGTAGAATAAAAAAAATGTTTACGTTTGCATATCAATGCATTGGTTTGGAGGTTAAATGAGAGAAATAGCCCTTTTTACGTACCTTTAAAACGTGTAATAACATGGATTTAGTAAAATGGTCAATGAATCTGCCCACATTTGTTGAGCAGTGTCGTTTAGAATTTCATTTCCGTTTTAGGCGACAAACATCTTTTTCCATGCAGGCGTTGAGCCAGTGAGAAGTCCTGCTGTGTTGCTCCAACCAAGGAAGGAGGAGGAGGAAGCAATGCCGCAGGATGCTTTTTTTTTTAATCATTGCTGCTAAGCCCTCTGGCGACTCGGAGACAAAGATCTAGCTTCATGTGAGACTTTGGAAGGACGAACGAGCATCATGTCCTCCGCATTCATTGCGATGTGGCTCGCCACGGGTACGTAACGACGAAGCGCCCAGCTAGCGAGATTAGCTCCTTAGTTAGCTTCGCGTGTTAGCCGCGATGAAGGAGTCATGGGGGAAAAACATAACGCAAGTCAAAATCGCACTTTTTGGGTGGTGTACCTTAAACGCCCAAAACCTTCAAAGCTGTTTTAACGTTTGTCTTCAACGCAGAGTATTAAGCGTTGCTTTTAGCGTCACGTCGTTGATCTTAATTTGCCATGAGTGTTTTGATAGGAGCTCGTCATTTTTGTGTGAATTGATAGCATACTTTGGATAAAATTTCCCATAGGCTTTTTTAGAACAAGTACATGAGCAAAAGAAGCTGTCAGCATTTTGCAGTTATTTCGAAATGCAGGTACCAGTGGACCAGATAAAAAATATTCACACCACGAAACGAATGTCACAGTGAACACAGCGTCAGTGAATCACCATTTGAGGGATAGTGACAATGCCTTATTACGAAAAGCCGTTCAAAAATTGCTGACAGATACCACAAGATCTTGGACAGACTACTACATTATTTTTTTATTCGTAATGAAGGTCTTTTGCTCATGCTTGTGACCAGACACTGGCATGAGTACAAATCGGCAATTTTGGAGTTTATACAATTCAATACATATTGATTTTGAAGCTGTAACAAAGCACTTAACTTGGACAACTATCATATACAAGAAAATAAAGTAGTCACGAAGATAGTAGAAAGCACCAGGGAATAAAACTTAAGATCAAGTCTGAATCATGCTGAGTCAACTGCCAAAGAGTAGTAGTCAGTTTTGAGTTAATTTGTAAATAATGAAGGATTGGTTTAAAAAAATATTACTGTCATACAGTAACCTCTCATTTCATAACAGTATGTATTTTTTGAGTTTGACATCCTTAATAGCTGGAGACAAAACTAAACCGATGAGATGATGCTAGACATTTTAAGAAGACATCATGGTACGTAAACCAAACAGTGGTAAAAATGTGGACGATATTTCTTTTAAATGTTTGACATCTATTAATACTGACAGAAACACACGATAATCAACAGAAAACAAGAATGCCGTGTGTAATTTCAAAACGGACATTGAACAACGCTCTTGATCTACTGGTGCTTTTATTCATTGATCCTCTAGTTTACACTGTGCATGCCAGCAATGCCAAACATACTGAAGGAAATGTCCGCAAGGAGAGAACTGTTGGCTGGAAGCAGAGAACAGCCTTGTACAGAGATGGTGAGTGGGTGTGTGCAGTGGTGCACTTCATGTGTTGACCACCCCCCCCCCCCCCCCCGCCCCTTCTTCGCAGTCATAACACAATGTCATGCTACACTGGTTCCCCCCCTTAATACTGGAATAAATGTTGTCACTTGTTCGCCGTCTCAAAGCGTTGGTGTTCTTGCTCTAACAGTGCTTCACTCAGTTAATTCTAAAAAGTACGTTTTACTGCTGACGTGACACAGAAAAACAATTCTGATTGGACAATATTCACAACATAGTTTCAGCTTACCTTATCCAAGGAACGTTAAAGTAGGTTAAACTGCCATCCGCTTTGACCATCGTTGTCTGCTTGCCTAGACGCTTGCGACTTTCACCTCGAGGTTGTGTACTCACGGGCAATCAGTTCACCAAAGTGTTTGTCTGAACAGTCGCCCTCGTTGTTGTCCAATGCTCCTGAGCTGAACACCGTTCCTCTTGAAGGCCCATCTCCTCCATTTGGGTTTCCTCAAGGATTTTTCACTCGGACCTCACACAGGCGAGTCTTGCGCTTCTTGTACAAGGTTGGGCCAAGAAAGTGAAGACTAAGTTACTATTTCCAAAATTCCCCAGAAGACTTAGTTAGTCATTGATGAACATAAGCTTTAACTCATTCCCCGCTAGCCATTTTTGAGCATTTAAAAAATATTCAAAAGGCAGAAGTGACAAGTATATTTGTCAACGGCGGCGAATAACGATGCATGTGATAATTTGCGATTTTAAATTATTGGGTAACGGGAGGGGATGTGAACTGTGGAATGGGGAATTTCTGTTCATTCCAAAACATTTTTCTTTCGATGCATTAGTCTTGCTCTTAAAGCAGAAGGCTCCATCTGCACTAGCCTGTTATGCATAAACTTGAAATGGGTGAAGTATTACGTACTGTAGGAACTGCAGGTCATATTCTCCAGAGGGAGTTGGAATACCACAACTTGGCAGATTCGAGAGACTCATTCATGGTCTTTCACCATGAGTCTCTCCAAACAGTATCAGAGACATGACCTGAACGCCCAAGTCGAAGATGAGTGGTACCCACTCCATATTTCCTCATATATTGCCCCCCTTTCTTTGATATTTCATGTTATTTTTCTCCCATTTGTACTCACTTGTACATCTTGCAAGCTTGGATCGACTATACTGAATTTTGGCTGCCAGCGCTTGACCCCGAGTGCAAGCTGGAGCCCCTTGGTTCTTTTGTCTGCTAAAGAAGTAGCGAGGCTCAAAAGGGAGCGATACTAGCCCGAAATGTCTTTTTTGTCCGGGGGTACCAACCACTGTGTGAGTTTTTTAATTCTTGGGCACAATTGTGATGTCTTTGGTGTCTTTGTTGCTCTTGTAAGAGGATTTGTCTCGCCCGGTTCATTCTTGCCGTCCTTGGGAGAGATCCAACCACCAGCCATGACCCGTGTAATAATAATATTACAATACTATTGACAACAACTAAGATGTTATTTTTGCAACATGATTGTGCTTGTAGTTTGGAGTGGTTTGGATTGGATTGGATCAGCCTTTATTAGTCTCACAGTGGAGACATTTACATTTCACAGCAGCAAAGTGATGAAAGGAGAGGAAAGGAAGAAGTAGAAAAACAAAATACCGGAGCTCCTGTAGAGGCAGTTACTCTTGCGGCGCCATCTTGAAGTCTAAACAACACCAAAATAAGTAACAAATTATGTGACACAACACAAAAGACACACCATCATTAAATTTTAAACACTTTCTGCACCCTCTTTGTTGTTTGTAGATGAAAAAGGAGAGTATCAAAGCATCCTTTTCACCAGTGGATCAGGGATGTCATGGAGAAATGTGCATGTCTGCTACAAGCTAAATGTTGAAAGCAAACACGATGCTGTAGCATCCATTGACAAAAAGAGATTGTCTCCCATCTTCTGTCCCACGTATATCCGCTTCAATTCCAAGCCGCGACAGTACCACATATGCATCGGCGCTCTGCGCTGTCGCTCCTTTCTCCTCATCAGCTGTGATTAAGCCCTCGGGGACGTCAGACATATGTCCAGGTCAAAGTCTGTGTCAGCTGTTTCGTCTTTGGATTTCTAACAGTTCCAACATGTCATCATTGTGACCCTATTCCAGGGGTCGGGAACCTTTTTGACTAAGGGAGCCATAAAAGTAAAATATTTAGAAATGTTTTTCAGCGAGAGCCACACGCACGCGCACATACAAACGCTCGCGTGCGCACGCGCGGCCACTTTTCAACTAAATATCAGAATGTATTATTTCAAATAACTTTGTGATAGTACTCACCGTTAACATGGATGGTTTTCCGTTCCTCGTGTTTGGTAAAAATCCAGGGAAACGATCGGAATGAAATTCAATTTGCCGGTCCAGAGGCGAAGTTACTGCTAGCTAGCCTGCACACGGCTCATAAGCTTCCACACTTGCTATCTGCAATCTACTTCTCGCAGAAGTATGTCGATGCTAACGTTAACATGGGGCTTGTTAAAATGTCACTGACATTCGACTGTTTCATCGATGGTATTGTTTCATTGCAAATTAGAATCAGAACATTTTATCTCCTCTAATGCTCCGGTGC
>NC_142753.1:2397500-2400000 GCF_051943395.1 Hippocampus bargibanti | reverse complement strand
GGGTTTTGTTTTTTCATGGTTGGATGCCAAAAAAAGCTTTGTTCCAGCTTCAGCTGTTGTTAAAGTGCTATATAAACCAATATACAGTATATGTATTGAATTGTATTTTGGGCAGACGCCTTCATTTCAAGCTCATATAACTCCAGACCCATATAATTTAGGAATTAACTCTTTTTTTCTGATAAAAAAGAGAGTCCAAGGTTTCTAACGCTGCATTTAATGTTTATGTAGTCCTAAAACTCAATATTATGTGGTTCCTGGAATTTGAGTGAAAAAGACAAAAACCTTGGCACTGGAATTAACACATTTTTGCACATCATCTGGCAGTGAATGATTTAATAAGAGATATGTGACACATTTTTAACAATGAAGGTATTCGACCACCCCCTCTCAAGGAAATGAAAAATATCCAAAGTATAAAAAGATAAGAAAAGAAAATGTATCTTTTCTAAGTATTTACTGTATATTGTGAGGGGTGGCATTGTTATTGAATATGTGATGAAACTTGGCACGCACGTACCTTCTGAATTGTCAGCCGTATAAACGAACGCCTCATTTGGTGATGGCACCATGGAGAGAAAATGAACAATCTGGAGTGTCGATTCTTTTTGTAACACAATTACACAGTTTGTGCAATACAATCAGAAATATGGGAATATTAATTAATATGCATATTTGGAAATATCGCGGCTTGGAATTGAAGCAGATTCACGTGGGGCGAGAGAGACAATCTATTTTCGTCAAATGGATGCTACAGCTTAGTTTTAAATTTTACTGGACAAAAAATCTGCGATGCACTGAACCCGTGATAAGTGAATGGCGAAGTAGCGGGGGAGTCACTGCATATCCCAACGGGGTCGTGGTTTTTGTGCCTGTCTTCCATACGCTCTCTATGCAGGACCATTTGGTTTCACAGAGGGCCCCTTGTGAGCATAGTTTTGTTTTTGTTTAACAATGTTCATCGATCCAGATAAACAAGGCGTCAATCAAACAAATGATTTGGTTAATTTGATAAATATGTCATCCAAATAGCAAAGTTGACAACTGTACTTTTTTTTCTTATCTGTGAGTTGCAATTTAACCAACAGATGGAGTCATTGCATCATCCCAATCATGTGAAAAGATCCATCAAGTCATCATTGGAGCCTAAAAGTAAAGTCAAAAACGCTCTCTCTCTCTCTGTAACTTGTCACTCGAGTGTTTAGCGCTCTGAATAGCTCAACACCCAATTTGATACAATAATAGTTTGTAAGATAAGGATAATTTATCATTGAGATGATTGCTTAAAGGCACTTTGTTGTCCATTGCTAGTTGTTGGTTTGTTTGTTTGTTTGTTTGTTTGTTTTTTTTTTGGGGGGGGGGGTATTTTTTTGCATCTTGTGACTGTAAAAAAGAAAACTTCCTCTGGTTATGAACACTATTTGTGATTCTCTTCAGCTAGTTTCCAGATTCTGTAAAGACACCCGATTCAAAATCAAAAGTGCTATTTTCTGTTTGAGTTCTTAAGTCAAGATTCACGTTTAGAGAACTGTCAAGACTCGTACAGTCCTGCAATATACACCATTGAACAATAAACATGTATAATGTAAGCAGTTGGTTTAGTTCTCCTTCATTAGAAAGAATGATATTGAGAAACACAAATGGAACGTCAGGCTGTGACCTTTTGGCTTGGTGAGAAACAAAGAAGCAAACAAACTTCATATACGATCGCAATCGCTCTTAACTCATTCACTGCCAGACAATGGCAAAAATGTGTCCACTCCAGTGCTAGGGTTTTTGTCATTTTCACTCAAATTGCAGGACCCATAGAATATTGAGTTTTAGGATGACATAAACATTCAATTCAGTATAGGAAACCTTAGACTCTTTTATTTCATCAGAAAAAAAGTTATATGGGTCTGGTGTTATCTGAGCTTGAGATGGAGGCGGTTGTACAAAATACAAAACAATACATATTGATTTGTATAACGCTTTAAAGGATAACGTACATCACTTTTTTGTTTCCTAACTGACATCACAAAAACGTTTTATAGCATCTAAAATACCCAAAACACGCAGACTGATATTTTTAGTCAAATGCAAAACACCAATAAAAATGACTGAAAGTGTCAAAAATCTGCAAAAAATTGAGCTGCGAATTGGGCATTTTCAGAAAGTCCCGTCCCCAATTCGTGACGTCACCCCGAGACGTCTTGCCTTGCTCGAGAATCAAAACAACGGCTTCAGATTCAGAGAATATGCTTTCTTGTTACACATCCAGTTAAGAATATGATTCAAATAGTTCTGAAGAGGAAAGTATCAATGTTTGCAATCAATTAAAGAAGGTCTTCAGGGTCATTTTGAGTGATCAAGACTGAGGTGTAGTGTCACAGAAAATGCAGAAGATGGCGGCAGAGCTCCATTGGAAATGGTTTTAGTCTTCACCTTGGAATTTTTGTCAAATATCAAAATATCAAAGAGTTGTCTCGGTGTAACATACAATGATTCACCATTACGTCAT